>NW_027281373.1:0-57439 GCF_046629955.1 Centroberyx affinis
TATACTTTACTATACTATACTATACTATACTATACTATACTATACTATACTATACTATACTATACTATACTACTCTATACTATACTATACTTTACTATACCATACTATACTTTACTGTACTATACTATACTATACTAAACTATACTATACTATACTAAACTGTACTGTACTGTACTGTACTGTACTGTACTGTACTGTACTATACTATACTATACTATACTATACTAAACTATACTATACTAAACTATACTATACTAAACTATACTATACTATACTATACTATACTATACTAAACTATACTATACTATACTATACTATACTATACTATACTATACTAAACTATACTATACTATACTATACTATACTATACTAAACTATACTATACTATACTATACTATACTATACTATACTATACATTATGCTGTTAACGTACAGTAACACCATTTTGTATTGGAATGCAACATGTGTGTGGACCCAAATTAGACACACAAGTGTTTTGAAAATGACTTTTAATAGAGTAGATGTGAAGTTTTTCAAATCAGATCTCTATCAGTCTCAATTTTTCTTTCTAGGTTTGTTATAAGTAGGTTACTCTGTGCTGTGACTAGAGCCTTGTGTGTGTGTGTGTGTGTGTGTGTGTGTGAGAGAGAGAGTGTGTAGACGACCAGCAATTGATGACTAATTAAAGCTGTAATCAGGCCATGCATTGTTTAGTCAGATCCCTCTTTTAAAGTGCTATTATCAGTAGCTGTTGATTAAGGCGTGCTTCTGTCGCCCTCCCAGAGTTCTCATTGGCCTCCTTTGCACCTGACATTAACATCAATGTCTTGTTAATGTTAATGTTTATGTATCTTGATTGTGTCTAGAACTCGCTGGATTACATTTACACCTGACATGAAACTCCATCTCTGTATACACACTGAAATTGGCTTTCAGTGTATTGCTGCAGACCACCTCCTCTCATAATATTTATGTCTTTTAAAGCTGATCCATCTGAATCTGGGTGTACTAGTTGCTGGTCATTGTAGAGTATTTAACCCTTTTGTTCCCACGGCTGCAGGTGATCCTGACGGTTTACCTCAATGACAGCCAGCAGATGCTCACCGAGGTCCCGGTTACCCCGGCAACCAGAGTGACTGACGTGGTGGAGTACTGTAAGGAGGCGGGCGAGGGGGAGTGTCATCTAGCTGAAGTATGGAGTGGGCATGGTGAGTCTATCTATCTATCTATCTATCTATCTATCATCTATCTATTATCTGCTTTAAAGCTAATTATAAAGGAAGATGGAGCTATATCATGTCTGCAGCTTGAGAAATCAATAGAGCGGGCCAAACTGCCTGTAGTCCACATTGGATTAAATAGACCAGTCCATCACATGCACACCCTCAAAGCTACCGTGCCCATCAGATTGTGGCCTAGATTCTTTTATGTACAGTTGTTACAGCAGTGATCCACATAACAATACACTGTGTATGGGTCGTATTGTGGTGTGAGGGGTCAGGCTATATGGGCTATAAATGGGTTTAATACTGGAGAGTCTTAGTGGTTCACGCTGGAAGGCAGCACTTTAAATGTGGTGTTATGGACGGTATTGTGTCAAAGTGTTGCTCTGTGAAGAGAGGCCATGCCTCAAGGCTGCAACTCATGACTCGCGTGTGTTTGTGTGTGTGTGTGTGTGTGAGTGTGTGAGTGTGAGTGTGTGTGAGTAACAGACCGACTAGGCCATATTCTTTATCTGTGTGTTATCTACCTTGGATCAATGAGTTTTATGGCTTTGTTTTGTTGTGAGAATATTGTTATTGGGTATAGTATTCTTTGACTTTTCTTTATAAAGATATTCTGTGGCATTTCTGAAACAGGACAGATAAGAATAAGAATAAGAAACCATACGTGTGCTGTACTGCCCTGTATTGTAGTGATATACTAAGCGTGGTGGCCTGCAAAAGCCCTTCACATGGGGAAAATTTGTGATATGTTGATTTTGTGTTTGTTTATCTGTTATGTGTCTAATAGTAAAAAGTGAGAAAAATGGCTTTAAACATTCCAAAACATTCAATTTTCTCCAGTGGCGTTCCACCAACTTAGTCTACAGGAGAGTGTAAGGAAAAAACACACCAGCACTGAAAATAAATCCAATATGATTTGGATTTAAAAAAAAAAAAAAAAGCAGAAAAGCAATGAAATCATAGTAAGGAGTCTATAGAATGTTTATATTCTATGTTGCAAATTGTATTTCTGTGTTAATTCTATTTTGCAAGTCTATAAAAAGTTTAATTTAAAAGATGGTGCAGGTTCAGCCAGCATAAGATGATGAGAGAGAAGATGACATGCAACTATCTGGTTATTTTAGATAAGCAGTGAATTTGTTGTGGTAAATGTCGAAATTTACACATATTTGTATATCAATAAGTAACTAATGGTCTCTCCATGCTTTATGGCAGTGGTTCTCAACGTGGGGTCTAGGGACCACCAGGGGTCCTTGAGGGGGTTCCAGGGGGTCCCCAGCAAATTACAAGAAGTGAACACAATTAGAGAATGTTGAAGAAAGACTGTTTTGATCATAGTTTCTCTGTTATCTCTCTACCTATAATACAGATAGTCATGGAATTCTGGACAAAATCATATCTAACAATAAAACTATCTACAAAATCTCATCAAATGGGGGTCTGTGGTTCTAATGTGGACTAAACTAGGGGTTCTTGATGTGAAAAAGGTTCAGAATCACTGCTTTATGGGATAGGAAAAAAAACATATTTCTACTATACAAGTTTGTGTCTATTTTTCTCAAATTTTTGCTTTTTCTTCATGTAAAATACTAAATAGTTTTCAGCCCATTGTACTCCTCTGATAATCAAATTGAACAAGCTGAAAAAGGGGAAATCATTCTTTGGTTGGTCTGTTCACCACTGGTCTAGATGAACTAACTGTGTAGTACTTTTCTGTCGTTTAACACCACTGGCTCCCATTGGCTCACTGTCTGTCCCTCCCTCTCCTGTCAGAGCGCGTTCTGCCTCAGGAGCTGTTGCTGCTGGATCTCCTCCAGCAGTGGGGAGCCAGGAGGCCGGAGGTCAGCTTCTACCTCAGACACCACCCCTCCCGGGCACAAGGTACAGCAAAACAAACACACTGACACACTAACATATACGCATACTGTACAGGGTAAAGTCCCTAAATCCTGATATCATTTGCCACCAAAACTTACAAACCCGCTTATATAAATAGACTAAATTGATAGGGACGAAGTGGAGCAATGACTAATGACTTGATATTATTATTTTGTCAATGTGATAAATTATTACAAAACTATATCAGCTTAGAGGGAACATTGGTCCTGAATGCTCCCTGATGTGATTTTCTCTCTCTCTTTTCTCTCGATATTTGGCTTCCAAATAAAATTCTGGTGATTTTTGCTTGATCTATACTCTCCATTACAATGATAAAAACTATAAAATCAAGTTTGGACTCACTTGAACTATAATGGTGAGTGCCACACCTTGACATACCAAATTGATGCCGTATACACACACACACACACACACACACACACAATGGCTTTTTCCTCAGGGATGGGAATCAAGGTATATACGCAAAAAACACAGAGACACATAAACACACAGAGCCAGTGGTGTGTAGGAAGCTGAGGGGGTGAGCTACGGTCAGTGGCTAGGTCAGTAATTAGCCAGATAAGATGATTAGAGTTATGTAACAAGGACAGGACAACGCTGAGAGGGACGAAGGGAGGGGGGGAGAGAGAGAGAGAGAGAGAGAGAGAGAGAGAGAGATCTGCAATGCAAGATAATATCCCGCCAAAAAAGTTACTTACAGTTTTTCTCAGTCGCTTTGGTACATTTCTCAGATCAGAATTGAAATTTCTCAAAACTACTTGTTCAACCTCCACATCATCATAAAAGCAATTTCTCATTCTTTTGAACAAATTGCAAATGCTTTGGCACATTCATGCAAATGATTATGTTCAATTGTCTGCTGTTTCCTACATTATCAATTGCTTATGTCATGTTGATCAAAATGTATTATACTGGTTCTCTGTTGAATAGTCTTACCCCACAAAACATCTAGGCATTAGTTCATTGCATAAGTCATTACATGCAAAATGGTTGAACCAGTTGTCATAAGCTGTCAAGAATATTTTCTATACATTTCTATTAGACTTTTTTTTTGTAAATGTGTCCTGAATTGGTGAATTGCTCTCAGGTGCATCTTGCCTTTCACTAATGAAGGGGAATGTGTGAAGTGTTAGATCAACCAATGATCAACCAGTTCTCTAAAATAGCTCAGAGGTGCATCTCATGAACCTTCAATTGGTAAGCATGCATGTACAGTTCTGCCTAAGGGTGTTTCCTATGTTTACATTTCTACTTTTGTATTTTTTTCCTTTGTGCTATGCAGTGCTGTAAAACAGTCTTGTCTTTTTCTTTTCTGTATTGCAATGACATGGTCTGTCAACAAATTACAGTACAAACAGTAAAAGCATGTGAATCCTGTCCAATCTCTTGCAATCAATCTCCCACATACAGTAATGTGTAAATTTGTACTGTTGAAATTGATATATGCCATACATAAAAAGTGCAGCCTTGAGCATTTTCAATCATTCAAAACCTTAGCCATAGTTTACATCAGAAAATACTTACAGAGTACACTATTATATTGACAACATGACTAAGCATTTTGACTATCTTGTTTGTAAACAACGACACAAGGACATGTCATTCTGATGGCACTGACATGTTTATTGACATAAATATTTACTTTTGAGAGATAAACTAAGGATTTTGAGCAAGTTACAGGCTTTTGCAGGTAATCCATTGTATGTATGTATGTAAACCTTTATTTATACAGGGAGGGCCATTGAGAGCAAGCTCTCTTTTTCAAGGACAACCTGATTACAGCACAAGATATAAAAAAAAAAACACATTACAAACATTACAGTACAAAAAACAAAAAAAACAAAAAACATATAAAACAATATAAAATCACATGAAATTCACAGGTTCAAATAACAACAAGACTATGAGAAGCACGTGCCATCCCCACATAATGCATCCTCTAAAAGCGCCCTGAAATTTTCCATGGAAACAAATCGGTCCAGTTTAAGAGAGTCCTGCAGCCTATTCCATCTATCAGGAGCGTAAAAACTGAAAGCGGTCTTTCCTGCCTCACTGTTCATACTGTGGTGTGTCTAATCTAATGTGTGTCTGCGAGCGAGTATGATGACCCTGTAGCACTGAAACTCAAGAGCGAGGACAAATACAGTGGAAGCTTGCCAGACAAAGCCTTGTAAACAAACAAAAGACAATGTTGCTCTCTTGGAACGGTAAGGGAGGGCCAACCCACTTTTTTCATGTAAGAGACAGTGATGAGTGAGAAACCCATTGTGTGGTGCTGTTTGTACGAATTGTTTCGAGAAATGCACTTACTGTTTTGCAGATGTTAAGGATGATTCGAGAGGTATACCGAAGCGACTGAGAAAAAACTGTAAATCGATACAATTTCAGAATCAGAATCAGAATCAGAAATACTTTATTGATCCCCGAGGGGAAATTGGGTTACATTGCAGCTGCTCACATTGTAGAAGTGAATATATACAAGCGTAGAGAAATTATAAGAAATTATAAGAAAAATAGAAATACAAGAGTAAGAAATATGTAAAATATGTGCATTATACTACAATATATAACAATGAGAATAAAAATAATAATAATAATAATATAGAAATAAGAGAAATAAGAATTCTGTACAATATGCATCATACTCCCAATATATACATACACCAGTGTAAATAATTAAATAATTAATAAGTAATAAGTATTGCACAGTTGAATTATTGCAGTTGAATTATTGCACAAAAAAATTGGTATTGCACAGTTAGATATAAGTTATAAGTTATGGGTTATAACTGCTGACAGGGTGAAATAGGTTCAAGAGCTAGTCTACTGACTCAGAGTGTCTGACACAAATTACATTTCTAAATTCACTCATTCAAAAAGTTCATTTTTTTGAACGGAACTGTTCAATATGAGCATGAGAACTTCAACTTTTAAGTGATTCAAATACAATTTCTTTTCCATAGCTGTCCAATACACAAGCTACTTATGAGTCCATATACCTTTTTTTTTTTTTACAAGCCCCGGTTTGCTTTGTAATTGGTCAGTGTGATCCTAAAGGAACCAAATCCAAAAACTGTAACAAAGTCAACTTTTCCACTATGGTTCAGATCAAGGAAAACAAACTGTAGGTGTGATCGCACCCTAAAAAAATGTTTTTTAAAAGTGTTTGAAGCTAGTAAGGCGAGTATTAACAGTATAATTTGAGGAAAAACCATAAGACAAGCAATTGGGTTGAATATAAAATACAGGGACTATTTTATACATTTTAAATACATTTGAATGTAAGGTACTATTTTAACTGCTCTATTGAATGCAAGTACTGTTTTACTCACTCACTGAATAGAAGGTGTTATTTTAACTGTCCTATTGAAATAAGGCACTATTTTAAGGGCTCCATTGACTGGAGGCGGAACTTGTAGTCGTCTGGGATTAGACCAGACTGAACCAGTCTGGCCTTAGCAGCATTACTGTAAAACTGCAATGCTATTTATAGACGACACACACAGAGAGAGAGAGAGAGAGATAGAGAGAGAGAGAGAGAGAGATAAAGTTAGATAGAAATATAGATAGAGAGAGAGGGACACTATATGAATAATCCACATTTCATTCACACCCGTAAGTAAAAATTTGTCGAACGTATGAAGTAGAACTACGAATGAAAAGAATGAAAATATGATTATAGGAATTACAGTGATGGAAGTGGAATGACAGCAGTAGAACCTGCTGAGGCAAAAGGATGGATATGAAAAATAGGAAAATATGCTCTATGGAAGTAAATGGAAAAACTACAATATGAGAATATGAAGAAAAGCATGAATTTGCAGCATGTGCAACAGAAAGGAGAGAGAATCCGTTCACACACTAAGGCAGATGTCACCTGTCCATTTAGTTTGGTGATAAGCCACACACACACACACACACACACACACACACACACACACACACACACACACACACACAGCTGCAGCCTTGCCCTTAATTAACCATTCAACTGTGTGTGTGTGTGTGTGTGTCAGTCACATGTTCAGCCGTCTGCCAGGCCACAGGGGCCTGACTGACTCTGGTCCATTTTCCATATTTTATTTCAACATTTCTATTCATATTTTGTCATTGTGCATTGATATGCAGGCGGTCAGCAGCCTTTGGAGCAGAGCCGAGCCACTGAAGGAACGGAACTAGCTAATGACAAGGTGGGAATGCACACACACACACACACACACACACACACACACACACACAATGGGCTGGGCTGGACTGAGGCTGCAGGACAGAGCGTGTTCTGCATCCTGATTCAGATTAATATCCAAGATCTACTGCATATGAGTGACCTTTTTTTTTTAATTTTCCCAATACTCCCAACACCTCTGGTACTGGTTTTTGTCAATGAGCAGCAGTGTTTATTAAGGTTAGATCAATATATCGGGCAGATGTTGGTCTTTTATTAAAATTCAGATCTGGTCTAGTCAGTTTTGTCCACTTCTAAATATGATGAATATGATGCATTTTGATTGATTACATGTTTATGCGAGAATTGATCAGTACTGTATGGTCTAAATGGTCCTCAAAAACACTAGCAACAGGGAGCATTACATAAATGATGAACTTTTATCTTTCAAGTTTGAATGATTTTTCACATAAATCAGTATTTCATGATAGAATAAGAATAACACCTTTTCACTTTATTGACTGGACTAAAGTACATGTAACAAGAATGAATCACAATTACAAAACAAAAAAACAAAAAAACAAAAAACATCAACAACATGTATAGTTTTATCTGTTTAGTAATGAGACTAAAAGCTTTCAGCTGTGTTTGGAATGATAATTATTTCATTTTATTGTAAATATTCTGCTAAGATTTTCTATATATGCTAAGATATTTCTATATACAGTACTGTGCAAAAGTCTTAGGCACCCTAGATTTTTTATATACATTTCTTAGAAGTCTTAGATGTTTATTTGTTTTCTGCATTAGAGTGTCAGTAGACTGCTGTTTATTGCAACTTTTTGATATTCAGAAACTTTTCATTTCATTAGCTTTGAAAGCATCTTCACTTTATGTATATCTTTGACATATGCCTAAGACTTTTGCACAGTACTGTATATATATATATCTCTATATATATACCATATTGAAATATGGTTACTGCAGAAATGCACAAAATTTGCCATCATTCTGTTTTGAATGTGTTTTGAACAGTTTTGAAAACAGTGTGTTAGCTTTTGAAAAATGTGCTGCAGATATATAGTGTTTAGCAGCTGGTGGAATATGAATGAGAAAAGAGTTCATGGTTTTTGGAAAATGTGGTCATTGAATGCATTTTGTGTGAAAGTAATGAAAAATGATTAGACTTCTGTTTCACTGACTGTGTGAAGAGTTTTGACCATGTGACTTCAGTTCACTTCAATTCATGATAGTGATCGAAAAAAACTGTAAACACATGGAAAATTGGAAGGAAATATCAGCTATGGGCATCGGTATCGGCCTTCAAAAGCCGTATTGGTTCAGCCCTGACCTTTACCGAGCCTCAGACAAACTGACCCAGTATCAGCCCTTAAAGCGGCGTATACAAGAGGTGTTTGGTTGTATATTTGTAAGCTGATGGGTTGTAATATTTGGCATACTTTAACATGTTCGCAGATCAGAAGTTTACAAATTAGCAATTCAATCAGTCAGACGATGCTGTTTATAGCCTTAAATATCCTTAAATGTCCTTAAATGATTTAATATATTTAATATCACATCATTTAGTGGATGCAAACAAAGCATTTAAAATGTGTCTGTGTACGTGTGTGTGTGCACGTACATGTGTGTTTGTGTATATGAATGTGTCTGTGTCTGTGTGTGTGTGTGTGTGTGTGTAGTCTAGCGGATTAGTCCGGGGGATTAGTGACAGTGATGATTATAGCTCTCTACCAGCAAGAACCATGTGAACACACACACACACACACACACACACACACGAATATATAAACACATATACACAGACAGAGATAAAAGACGTAAACAGAGTAGTAGCCTGTCTGTCTCGAGCTAATTATCAAGCTAACTGTTTTGTTTTTTCTAACCGTTTTTATTTTTGCTAGCTTGATTCATCCTGTTATCGTCGGTTGTAAAAAACAATAATGAGTCATAAAGAGAAAAGAGTAGCTGACCTCATGCTAGCAGGCTATTATTTTAATCACTAATAGCTATTTTGGACTTTGCTAGCTGTTGTGTTTAACCGTGAGATAGATGCTAGCTTTGTCCTGTTGGTTAGGCCTCGGTTAGCCTGTCACCCGGTGTGTCTATTTGTGTGTGTGTGTGTGTGTGTGTGTGTGTGTGTGTCGGTCAGTCTGCTGGTTAGTCAGCCGGTCGGCCAGTCACCCAAAGTGTGTGTGTGTGTGTGTGTGTGTGTGTGTGTGTGTCGGTCAGTCAGTGAAGGTAGGATTAGCTCGGTCCCATGACATAACCAGGCTAAGAGGATTGTTAGCTAGCCAAACAGCTCCTCCTCCTCCTCCTCCTCTTCTTCTTCCTCCTCCTCCTCTTCCTCCTCCTCACCCTCCTCTCCCTCTCACCTCACTCCCTCCATTGCACTCGTCTACAAGTCTTTCTCTTTTTGCCCGTCGTTGTTTTTCCCTCCGTTTCTGTTGGTTTAAAGCAAAAAAGCAAAAAAAACCAAAAAACAAAGAGTTCAGGGCAAGACCGGAGCAAGAGGGTGAGTTCTGGAAGTGTGTTTCTTTTTTCCTTTTTCAATGTGTGTGTGTGTGTGTGTGTGTGTGTGTGTATACTTTCCACTTTTATACCTCAATTGGCTCACAGCAACTCATCATCCATAGTGGAATGATTGAAAAATTGGACATAGGAACTAATGTGTATTCATGTGTGTGTGTGTGTGTGTGTGTGTGTGTGTGTGTGTGTGTGTGTGTGTGTGTCATACTACCACATCGACTGACTGCTCACAACCAGAGCAACAGACGACGAGGCAGAACTATTTTTAAGAAGGTTTGTGCAAATATGTGTGTGTGTGTGTGTGTGTTTGTGGTGCGTGTGTGTGTGTGTGTGTGTGTGTTTGATTTTCTTGTTCTCTGATGATTCAGGAAGAGGCCGTCCTCTCACTTGTGTTCATGATCCAAATGCACACACCCACACACCACATACACATACACACACACACCCACCCACACACACACACACACACACACACACACACACACACACACATGCACATTGGCTGACTGTTGCTGCTCGTCAAGCAGTTTGTCTTTGTGTCAGGGTGGGAATGTTGCCCATGTGTTTCTCACTGTGTGTGTGTGTGTGTGTGTGTGTGTGTGTGTGTGTGTGTATGTGTGTGAGTGTGTCACAGGATCAGAGCATGGTGTGTGTTTGGGTCAGTGTGGAAGCTATGTGCAAGGCAAGGTGTGGTTTCTTTTGGCCATGTGTGTTTGGGTTGGTCAGTGTTGTTTTGTCTGTGTGTGTGTGTGTGTGTGTGTGTGTGTGTGTGTGTGTGTGTCAGCCTTACGTCAGGATGTGGATGTATGACTTTGTGTCAGGGTGTGACTCTTGGCTCTATATAATCATATCCAATAGCTCAGACACACACACACACACATACACACACACACACACACACACACACACACAAACACACACACACACCGGCTGTTGTTTCACAGAATGTAAACTGAGGAGCAGCAGACAGTACTGGCTTTATGGAGTTGTGTGTGTCTGTAGTTGTTAATATTGTATACAGTATTCAATATTACAGTATTACACGGTACGTTGCAGTTGTACAAGCTATTGTTATTGTTAGGACAGTCATAGCACTATAAAAACAAACAAAAATAGATGAATAAATAATAATAATGATTCTAAATAAATGTGAACTTTATGTTCATGCAAAAGCCAAACCATTCTATCTATTGCTCCTGCTGAGCAGAGGCCCTGCATCCCCATATTGTCACATTTCCATCCATGCCAAATGTATGATGTTTCTGTCTGTGTATCATAGACCAGTGATTCTCAACATTTTTCATATCAAGGACCCCTAATTTAGTCCACATTAGAACCAAGGACCCCCATTTGATGAGATTTTGTCTCTCAGACCCAAATCTGAGAATATTTGTATTGTTAGATTTTATCCAGAATTCCAAGACTATCTGTATTGTAGGTAGAGAGATAACAGAGAAACTATGATCAGAACAGTCATTTTTCTACATTCTCTACTTGTGTTCACTTCTTGTAAATGAAATAATGGTGAAGTTTAACAATTCATCAATTTGCTGGAGACCCCCTGGAACCCCCTCGAGAACCCCTGGTGGTCCCCAGACCCCACGTTGAGAACCACTGTCATAGACCGTGTTACCCACCCCGAATCCAAACAGTCCCTCAGAAATACTTAGGCTTCAATGTGAATATGAGATTACTATTAACCCTCATCCTACCAACATATTTAACATACAAGGACTACCTGCTGGGGTCCCTGGGGACCCCAAGAATAAACTACTGTAAGAAACAACCATCATAGCAACTTATTTCTTCTCTAAACATTATTAGTTACTAGTGCAGTGCCCATTCGCTTTGAGCCCCAAATCTGTGTCTGCTGCATCTGTGTCTGTCTCCTTCAAAATGACTGACAGAGTGCCCCCCCCCATAGTGTGTGATACTTTAAATTAGCACCCATGGCAAACATGAACTCAATAAATAGTTCCATCTATTAAAACTGCATAGGTGGAATTGGGTGCTTTTGGCCGGGGTCCCCCAGGACCCCGATACATTGGTATTTTTTAAAAAGCACTAATCAAATCAGAAACAGAAAACAATGGTATGAAGTCATTAGGAACAAATTGATTGACAAAGTCATGAAAAATCGGAATGATAGAATAAAGCACCTGTGAGATATGACAAAAAGTATAGCTCTGGGGTCTGTGGGTACCCCAGTCTGTAGGATGAGGGTTAACTTGCAGTTCTACATGATGCCAAAAATGCTCCCAGGTCTCCTTTAATTTTTCCATTTCCATTGACCCTACCTAACATATTCTCATATGCTGCTATTTCAATCATTGCATCCATCCACTCCTTCATATCAGGGGATCTCGAACATATCCAATTGCGCAATATCATCCTGGCTGCTGTAATATTACCAATCATCATTGAACTCATTATTGGTAACGTTTGGTATGACTGCCCTGTCCCCTAAAAGACAACATCGTGGATGTGGAGGCAATGTTGATCCCATTTCTCCAAGGTTCCCAGAATCTTACACCAAAATGTATAAACCAAAGAACACTCCCAAATCATATGGAAAAATGTACCTGTGTCCTTTTGACATTTCCAACATAAATCATTAATAAGTAGTCAGTTCTGGACTTATTACTTTTCTGTTACAATCCCAAAATTTGGCAATTGCTCCAGTCTTCCCTTCAAAAAAAAAATCAGGATAAATCAACTCCGCCTGGGAATGATCAGGAAACAAAACCAATATTCTTGTCATACTTTTACTAAAATCATGATACCTCCACCCAAAGAAAGTCAACTTCTCTACCATTTCTCATCTAAGATAGCTTTAATTTGAGAGGACCGCTACTAATTATGAGGAAAACGAATCAGTGGATGGTTGGGTTTTCGGATTATTCAACTTCAACCTGATATTTATTGAGGAAGATAACTAACGTGACTGTACTATTACTGCTGAAAATGAAATTGTAATTTGGTACTTGTTACTGGGAAAAGTAACAATGCACCCCTCCCAGTCCCCCCAGTCCTTTCCCAGCATTCCCTCCTTCCCCTCCACAGGCCCGCCTCCTATAAACCTCGCCCTAACCTCGGCCTGACCGCTTGGACTATATCACACACTTTGTTCTGGGTTAACACACACACACACACACACACACATACACATTTCACAGTCTGTTGATCCAACTGTGTGTAACTCTACTCCATCCAGCTGTGTGTGGGAGCACTGCTATGGGATATATTGAGATGTCAGGTGTATGTGTGTGTGTGTGTGTGTGTGTGTGCGGTCTTGGCAATCCATCCATGTCAGGGGTTGTGTTGGTGTAGATTAAGATGAATATATCCGCTGTGTGTCTCGTCACTAGAAACGCTTCATGAGGTAACATGATAGTCCGGGTTCAGGGACGTCGGCAGACCTCAGTCACTCTGGTAATTCCCTGATGAAGGTTAGGCTACTCAATAAGAACTAAGAATTCAATGATATCTTTCTCTTCCTGACTGATGATTCCATTGGTGTACACTTTTGAATGAGCCCTCGCTGCATTATGTCCTGCACCGATATCCTGTTTCAACAGGGAATATATCAAATCAAGGAAGTAATGATGCCGTATCATGGGGCCTTTAACTTCTACAGACACACTACATGACTTTCAGCCTGATTCTCTAGCCACAATTTGGCATCATGACTGATTGTCAGTGCTAGTTTTGTGTCGGTTATACAGATCTTGTAGTTTGTGAGGGTTCAGGACTTTAATCTCTTGCCTTCTGATCCACTTGGCACATCACCATTATTGTGTTTTGGTGATTTTTTTGGGGGTTGCGTGGCATGTCTGTTCCCAAAATCCAACCGGTCTTCAAGTGTGTGTTCCCTAAATCCAACTGGTTGTCAAAAGTGTGTGTTCCCTAAATCCAACTGGTTGTCAAAAGTGTGTGTTCCCTAAATCCAACTGGTCATCAAGTGTGTTCCCTAAATCCAACTGGTCTTCAAGTGTGTGTTCCCTAAATCCAACTGGTTGTCAAAAGTGTGTGTTCCCTAAATCCAACTGGTCATCAAGTGTGTTCCCTAAATCCAACTGGTCATCAAGTGTGTTCCCTAAATCCAACTGGTCGTCAAAAGTGTGTGTTCCCTAAATCCAACTGGTTGTCAAAAGTGTGTGTTCCCTAAATCCAACTGGTTGTCAAAAGTGTGTGTTCCCTAAATCCAACCGGTCATCAAGTGTGTGTTCCCTAAATCCAACTGGTCATCAAGTGTGTGTTCCCTAAATCCAACCGGTCGTAAAAAGTGTGTGTTCCCTAAATTCAACCGGTCGTCAAAAGTGTGTGTTCCCTAAATCCAACCGGTCGTCAAGTATGCCTTGCTCATTTACACTTTGTCAAGACACACAACTGTTTATGAACACACTTGCAGTTGGGGGGGGGGGGTTCAAAGCTGTGACTTCTCAGTTA
The DNA here is from genome assembly GCF_046629955.1 of Centroberyx affinis. Classification (NCBI taxonomy): domain Eukaryota; kingdom Metazoa; phylum Chordata; class Actinopteri; order Beryciformes; family Berycidae; genus Centroberyx; species Centroberyx affinis. Next base: position 14,287 of record NW_027281373.1, read on the forward strand.
CAGGACGCTCTCTCTGACCACCAGACCCCCCCCCCCCCCCCCCCCGCTGTATGAATGTTGGTCATTGAAGCGGTTCTGATAATAGAGTTTTCCTCTGCGGCCACCCGGAGGCTGCAGGAATGTCACAAGGCTGTTATTGTAGATTAGGAGGAATATTTTGACTGGAGGGGCGCAGCAGATGGGAGGGGATGGCTTTCATTACTGGAGGGACCTATTATCAGAACTATGTGTGTGTGTGTGTGTGTGTGTGTGTATGTATCTGTGTGTGTGCATAACCCAAAGGACATATACACTGTTGGGAAATGTAATACTCACACATAGAAAGGTCAAATATCTCCATGTGGTTCAGATTATGGTATGATCACAACATATGTGAAACTTAAGTAGCAACAGCAACATGAGAAGCTTGTCCTGTCCATTAACAAATACATGCCACTATCATTTACATTTTAAATGGATCGAATTAAAATTCTATTTCAACAAATTTTGATTCATAAAGTGATACTTAGTGGTATGTAGAGTAGGTTTGAAATACATTTTCTCTGCAATTGGTCTTGCATCCCAAGCAGCGTCATTTCATATTAAAAGCATTACACTATTTTATAAAAAAAAAAAAAAATTACTTGCTTGTTTACTTGATGGAAGGAGAAAATCTTTGTCGGATTGGTAAAGCTCAATGTGCTATTTTTTTGTTTTTGTGCTCATAAGATGCATATGAAAATGTATTCACCACATTCAAAAATCTATGAGCAGTTTCATTAGTGACGAATAATGTCAGCAATAACAAACTCTAGTTTCATTTACAGTAATGAAACAACAACTAGTAATTGGTGAAATATGCTTCCATTCAACGACTAGAGGTATAAAAAAAGTATTACTCTAAAACAGGTATTGGATTTGAGTTATCAGAATTGGTACTGTTCAATGGTTCCCAGCTATAGCTCTGACCTTTCTGATATGTAATATATATCCTCATCTGTAACAAGTTTTCTCACTCAAATGTTTCCACATGGCTTCTGAAACCAGGCTGCACTGCTTTTAGTCTAATGTCCCACATATCACTGTGAGATCAGGCCAAGAGTTAACTCTGTTAGACCTCTGCAGTGAAACTTTTTCTACTTGTTAGCTCTCATGCTGAATGGATGGCATCAGTCCCTCTGACATACAGAAGAAACAGATGCAGCCACTGTTGTTCATTCCTATCATGCCGCCTGAAGTCAATTTTCCACATACCATGGCCTGCTCATGCCATATTGATGACATGTTGGATATGAGAATGAAGAGCCTGCAGTCAGGTCCACCGATCAGAAATAATGTAACACCAGTCTATAGTCAGCTCCACCAATCAGAAGTCATGTGACACCAGTCTGTAGTCAGCTCCACCAATCAGAAGTCATGTGACACCAGTCTGTAGTCAGCTCCACCAATCAGAAGTCATGTGACACCAGTCTGTAGTCAGCTCCACCAATCAGAAGTCATGTGACACCAGTCTGCAGTCAGCTCCACCAATCAGAAGTCATGTGACACCAGTCTGCAGTCAGCTCCACCAATCAGAAGTCATGTGACACCAGTCTGCAGTCAGCTCCACCAATCAGAAGTCATGCAGCAGTGAATTATGGTCTATATTTCCAGATTTTGAGCCAAAGATTATTGAATTAAAACATTACGTTTCCAACCAACTGTGACACGGGAATTGTAAGCTAATTTTGAAATGTCGGAAAAAGTTAAATATTAATTAGGTAGAACGATGTCAAAAAAAACAAACAAACACACACACACACGCACACACACACACAGCATGGGTCATACCACTGATGCTTGCTTTCAGAACAGCAGCAGTGGCAGGAATTTCTGTCTGCTGTCATTACTGGCTGTGTGTGTGTGTGTGTGTGTGTGTGTGTGTTTCTGCGTGAGACAGATGTGTATCTGTATCACACAGTAGAGCAGTAGAGTCACATGTTACTGTGTGTGTGTGTGTGTGTGTGTGTGTGTGTGATAGAGGGAGCGAGACACCCACAGCGAAACGTTGTGTTTGGGTGTGTGTATTGCAGAGAGTGAGAGAGGAAAATATGACGCAGCAGGAGTCAGCTGTTACTGTGGTGTGTGTGTGCGTGTGTGTGTGTGTGTGTGTGTGTGTGTGTGTGCTGGACGTGGCCGGCGGGAATTTGTGCCACGAGATCGGCACACACGCGGCAATGGCCGTTAATCCACCAACATCATCATCCTCATCATCTTCCTCATAACACACATCTGGAGAGAGACAGAGAGAGGGAGGGGGGAGAGAGAGAGAGAGAGAGGTTGATTGAGAACAGCTACTACCTCATCATGCTGTGGTGCAGTGATTTCCCTGCTGAGAGGGGGGGTAGAGAGAGAGAGAGACAGAGAGAGAGAGAGAGAGAGAGAAAGGGGGATGCTGCTGCAGCAAAAAAATCAGTTTAAGAAAGAGGGATAGAGGGATGGAGTTGTAGAAACAGAGAGGGATGATGTACAGAAAGAGAGGAATGAAGGAGGTATAGAGAGAGAGGGATGGAAGGATAGAGTGAGAGGGATGGAGGGAAGTATAGAAGGAGAGAGGGATAAAGGGATGGAGTTATAGAGAGAGAGAGAGAGGGATCCAGGGAGGGTTGTATAGAAAGAGAGGGATGAAGGAGGTATAGAGAGAGGGGTGAGGTGAAGGTAGAGAGGGCTGAGGGAGATATAGAAAGAGAGGGATGGAGGTACAGAAAGATGGATGAGGTATAGGTAGAGAGGGATGAAGGAGGTATAGAAAGAGAGGGATAGAGGTATAGAAAGAGAGGGATAGAGGTATAAAGAGGGATAGAGGTATAAAAAGAGGGATGGATGAGGTATGGAAAGAGAGTGATGGAGGTATAGAAAGAGATGGACGAGGTATAGGTAGAGAGGGATGAAGGAGGTGTAGAAAGAGAGGGATCGAGGTATAGAAAGAGAGGGATGAAGGAGGTGTAGAAAGAAAGAGGGATAGGGGTATAGAAAGAGAGAGGTAGAGGGACGAGGTATAGAAAGAGAGAGGGATGGAGGTATAAAGAGGGATGGAGGTATAGAAAGAGCGGGATTGAGGTATAGAAAGAGGGATAGGGGTGTAGAAAGAGAGAGAAATAGAAGGATGAGGTATAGAAAGAGAGAGGGATGGAGGTATAGAAAGAGAGATGGATGAGGCATAGGTAGAGAGGGATGAAGGAGGTATAGAAAGAGAGGGGTGGAGGTATAGAAAGAGGGATGAAGGAGGTATAGAAAAAAAGAGGGATAGGGGTATAGAAAGAGAGCGGGATAGAGGGATGAGGTATAGAAAGAGAGAGGGATGGAGGTATAGAAAGAGAGATGGATGAGGTACAGGTAGAGAGGGATGAAGGAGGTACATAAAGAGAGGGATGGAGGAGGTGTAGAAAGAAAGAGGGATAGGGGTATAGAAATTGAGCGGGATAGAGGGATGAGGTATAGAAAGAGATGGATGAAGGTAAAGAAAGAGAGGGATGGGGATGGAGGTATATGGACAGAGGAATGTCTAGAGAGCAAGAGCGATAGAAGGAGGCATAGAAGAATATGTAGAGAAATGGAGGTATAGAAAGAAAGAGGGATGACATATAGAAAGAAAGATATGTATTAGTATAGCTTTATTTGTCGATGGCTTTGTGTATTTGCAGTAAGTGAATGCGGTGTCACCTTACCGGCTTTTACACTCTGTTCACACGCGATATGAGAACACCCCAACGGAGGAGAGAGAGAGAGAGAGAGAGAGTTTGCACGGGCGAGATAAAGAGGGGGAGGGAGTGTGGGCTGAATGAGCGCGAGAGAGAGAGAGAGACGGAGAGAGAGAGAGAGAGAGAGCGAGAGCGCCGTAAATCACGGCAGATCGGCGGGGCGAACGAGAGGGAAAGTTGGGATAAGGATCGCTCTCGTTTTTCCCCCCCTCTTTTCTCTCTCTCTCTCTCTCTCTCTCTCTTCTGGCTTTGTTGTTTTTCTAGCTGATTTTTTTTTGGTTCCGTCCAGCATCAGAAACGTCTTTTTGCTGTCGCCCCCCCCCCTGAAAAAGCCTGCGAGGATGGAGTGGAATGAGGTGGATCTGGTGCAGGAATTTACTGTTGAAGGACAATGCAGCAAAATTAAAGTCCGCTCCTGCAGGATCACATGGGACAGCCTGCAGGTAAATACGGCTCAGTGGGGGCAGGCCCGCATGTTAATGTCAATGGGGGGGGGACTGCCAGATAATGCGCCTATAGAACACACGTCACCGTTGTTAAGTGTCGGGCAAAAAAAAAAAAAAAAACTCGTATCTCAAAATAGAAAAATGACAACTTTTCAGGAACTGTAGAATGCGTGTTGTCATTAGAAACAGATAAAGAAAAAGAGCGCTACCTGCTGAAACTTCATCCACAGAAAATCCAAGGGAGCAAGATGTCACACCGTTTGATTGACAGGTGATCTCTGGGAAGAGCGGTGCAGAGACGCCACAGCGATGAGCCGGTGTGGTCCGTCAGATAGACAGCATGACCTATCAAATTGCATGTTGCCGTTGTCAAGTGAAAAAAAATGTCAACTTTTTAGGTTGATGAGCAGGCATTTTTGAGGCTGGTTATAAAATGGGGTTTGGATAAAGCTCCGGGGGGGGGGGGGTCATAGGATTTTTTCTCAGCCTCTAAGAGAAGCGGACAATCCTTCAGTTGGTGTTAAAACATGAAAATACCCCAAAGATTGGAGCTAGGAGCCGGGATGCAGTGGAGGGTACGCCCACCTCATAAATATTTATTATGTAAATTATGTCATAATAAGTAGTATCAAACGCTGATATGCTTGTTTCACGTCACGATTCAATACAACCACAATACAATATAATAAATAGAAGTTCAATGACAACAAAGTATGACTGTGCAGAATTATGTATTTTTACTGAGCCACAAACCATTCTTGCAATGGCATTGGCTTGCTGGAATGTAAACAGCAACTAATATGACAGTTAACTTTTTCTTTTTTTGTCACATTGTTGTATTGGGATATATTGTATTTCTTATATTGTCCCATTCCTAGATATAAGTTATATGAGGATAGGATCCTTGAGGAAAAAAACAACAAAACAGTTGGTTTACAGTACATTGACCGTGCCTCATGATGATCACTACCCAGAGTTTATCCACCTATTTATTTACCACTACATCACTAGTTACAAGGTTTTCACATGGTCTGCTTCCAGGTGATGGTACTGGACTGTGCATTAGTAGAAGACCAGTGTGTATCTGTAGATTGTTTGTATTGCAAATCAAAGTGAAGGTCTGCAGAATCCCACGGGTCAGCAGGCAGCTAATGACATGTGGCAGCACAGAGTGGAAAACCAGTGTAATCTGCATAATGTCATAGTCTAAAGCATGATATAGTCTGCATTACGTTGGATCTGCTGGTAATTCTGTAGGTAATAATACCGTAGCACAGCTGCATCATATCATAATCATAGAGTAGTCTGCAGTGTACAGGCAATTACAGTGTCAGCTGCTGTGAAATCCAATAGATCCAATGCATCATATTGTGTGAAATAACATTTGGTAGCATGCAGGAAAAGCAACATTATGATGAAACAGCCACCTCTGTATATCAACCAAAGCAGGGACAGAATGACTTGGACCCACCTCCAGCTAAAATGCTATACACTGCAGTCACAAATATCCCATCTTTTTTTTTTAAGCTAGTGCGTCACAGTGACTCCAGCAGCTATAGCTGATATAAGGTATGATGTGAGACCAGCCATTTTAAAATATTAACCAAAAATATATATATTTATGTGAGAGTAAGGTGACGATGGGACGCTCAGATCTTGCTAAGCACATTAGAGATGACTGGTTGTACTGAATGTTTAACGAAATTAATGGACACCTTCCAGCCAATGGGAACTGAGTATTCCCCCAGGCCATGGTGTAATTTACAATGAAATGAGTGTAAGCTATGAAATGACCACAACCATAAAATATACGGAATGGGATGAATAAATTGGTCCTAATTAAAGCACAAGCTCTTGAGAATCCTAAGAGGCAGCCTGCAGGTAATAATGTTGCATATCGGTATCATTTATCTCTACAGATAGCATGCTACTAAAATTGAATTGGCTAGGGCTTCCATTCCCTATGTCATTTAGTGGCTAATGGCTTTAATTTTTTTCATAATTAAAGTGAGCACATGAGGTTGGTTGCACACGTAAAGCTTAAGATCCCTCCATCCGACTTGTTTTCAACTATTTTGAACCCATTCCTCTCTCATCTCTAGCAGAAACCGCATCTTAAACAAAGTCCAAGCTGTTGTTCGAACCCTTACCCCTGAACCCTAGTCAGACTTTCACAGAGTTTACACAGTACTTCAAAGAGCGCCCTCTTTGAAGTAACTAATTCTTTTAGCTAGCAGATTTGGGGGAAAGTTTGATTTTAATCCTTTTAGATCTTAGTGCAGCCTTTGACACGGTAGACCATGCAATTTTAATTGAACCCCCTCAAATCCCAGGTTGGTGTGAAGGAAACAGCCACAGAATTTGAATGGATAGAACAGCCTTTCCACTGTTTTCTACAGTGTTTTGGCTAGTACACCAAAAAATAGCGTCTATGGTTAGTTTCTATGGTGACAATGGAATGGTGTAACACCGGCTGCCACACAGCGTGAGTGGGTTGTAATGTTACAAGACTACCGAACGTTTCCACTGCTTGGTCCTTGCTGCGACTTGCCGTAAGCCGGTTTATATGGAAGCTAGGCCAACGGTACCAAGGAGGTTTTACATTGGAACGGTACACATAAAAATGACCACCCAGGACCGTTGATTTGAATGGGAGGGACTGTTCTGTCCATTCAAATTCTGTGGAAACAGCACTTAATTGGTTCAGCTCATACCGCTCATATAGGATTTCCTCTATCGCTGTAGGACACTCCTCCTCTTTCTTCAAAACACATTAGCTCTGGAGTTCCTCAAGGCTACATTTTAGGCCCCATTCTGTTTTTCATTTGCATGCTCCCACTTGGCCATATCATCCGTAAAGTCAATTGTTCTTTCCACTGGCACACAGAAACCCAGTGATTTTGAATGGCTAAGCCACTCCCAAGAGATGGCTCAGTGATATAAAGTACCAGATGTCCCAATTTTGTTTGCAAAATGAAAATTAACCAGAAACAGTGTTATTTGACCTCATTTAGTAATCTGGAGAAAGTCATTCATGCTTTTATCTCCTCACATCTCCAGCTTGGGCAAAATGGCAGCAGCTAGGGTTTTAAGTCATACAAACAAATGAAACACCATCACCCAAATGTTGAGCCAATGTTAAGTTCCTGCTGTAATACAGGGGTAGAACTTCAAGCCCCAGTCTGTAATTGCAGTGTGGTGTTCTCTTGTTGAACCACTGTCTCCATGCTACTGGCTTTGTTGATATTTTTAATTGTTTGGACTGGCAGTATGTGACAGCTAAACATAACTTTTTATGTGGATGTTGAGGCTGTGAAAGGTTTGTTTATGTCGGCAATGGTTGCAGATAGTGAAGTAATACAGGACTGTTTTTGTGTTATGATGATTTATGGAAACATCCAAATTTATTAAGATGATCAAATAATCACTATTACTGTTAAACCAATGGTAGTCTAATAATCCATTTGCTGTAGGCTATCTAAGACCTAAGATAACGTGGCAATTGATGGATGCTTTTATCTAAAACAAACAAATTACAGGATACTTTTTCAGTATGGGTGGGAAGCAAACCACTAACCTTGGCATGGTGAGATTAAAATACAATAAGATATTGGCAAAACATAACATAGTAATAAAATAGTAACACCTGAGAGTAAAGCAAGAGAATGCTACAATAGCTTCAACAGTGTGAGAAAAAACTGCATCCTCACAGCATCTTTGCATGACTCCCCTGTGATGTATGTATAACATCCATAATCATCAGTCTCATAATGACTCATAAAATGGCAGATCATTTTTCACTAGGTGACAGTCATAAATTAGCGTCAATTAAAATAATGGGGCAAACTACTGGTTTCCCAGGTTTTTTAAACTCTGGATGGAGACCCAAAGTGGATTGCAGGCTTGGTTTCTGGTGGATTTCCAGATTAGCAGAGTACTAGTACGTTATAATCCCAGTGTGAGAAACTATGTTTTACTCAGCTTGGGTCCCTGGCTAAAACTGTTTAAGTAGGCCTGGTATGTTGTGAATGAATATATTATGCAATAAGCTATATATGCTATATATGTTTTACATCATACTGAGTCATTCACACATGTTTGTCATGCATTTAACAATTTCTTGCTGTCTGCTCTAAAAGGCAATTCATTTTAGACATACAGTACTGTGCAAAAGTCTTAGGCATATGTCAAAGAAATCCATAAAGCGAAGATGCTTTCAAAACTAATGAAATGAAAAGTTTCTGAATATCAAAAATTTACAATAAACAGCAGTCTACTGACACTCTAATGCAGAAAACAAATAACCATTGAAGACTTCTAAGAAATGTATATAAAAAATCTAGGGTGCCTAAGACTTTTGCACAGTACTGTATTTCTGTAATAAGTATTCTATTCTATTCTGCCCAGGCATTTCTTAATTTGATATAGTGGAGAGCTGCATTGTGGTAAATCATATCTACATTTTACAGTGTTGTGATTATGTTATGATGGGTTAAGAAAGTGAGGACAATTTATTTCCCATCTGCAAGATGTGAAAACACCCAATATTTAGACGATCAAATAAATTCAGATTGGATCTTTAAAATGTCAGCTAATGAATTTTTATTTCAAGGCTGGCTTATTGACTATGGACACAGAAGAGAGTCACTTATTTCCCTTTTTCCTTCCCTGCCTTCACTGTATCCTGGAAATTATTATGAAAGACCCTGCACCGTGTGAGTACGTGTGTGTGTGTGTGTGTGTGTGTGTGTGTCTGTGTGTGTGTGTGTGTGTGTGTGTGTGTGTGTGTGTGAGTGAACATACACAATAGCAGGATGTGGCTGGACTGAAACCTTCCGCTGTAGACCGCTAAAGGCATTTCCTCACACGCACGCACACACACACACACACACACACGCACACACATGCCACCACACACACACAAACATTCATAGAAATGTTTGTCCTGAAGAACATCTCCAAACACAGCCACATAACACAGTGTACTGGCATGCGGCTTGGTTTGATAAAACACATTTCCGCCAGTGGAATGTGGGAAACATGCGCTGTGTGTTTGTCTTTTTTTCAGGTGATGGTTATGTCATTGTCACAGTGCTGATAGGATCCTGGCTGTTTATCTAAGCCAATACTATAATTCTGTCACTTTGCCAAGGCCACCAGCTGCTAGCCTAATAAGTCTTTAGCACATTGAAGCTGCGCTGTGACCTAAAATGTGAGGTAATTTCTCAGTGAACCAGAATAAGACCTTCAAAACACCCAATATGACAGGCAGGGGGGGGGCACACTACATGATTTTTAGCGTGATTCCAGCATCACCACTGATTTTCACGATTGGAGTGAGTTGGTGTTAGCTTTGGCCTGTCGTACAGATCACCTGGTAGTGTCTGATGGTTCAGGACTTTATCTCTTGCCTCTTGATTCAGTCGGGACCATCAATATTATTTCAAACATGTTTGATTTTTTTACCACTCGAATCTGGACAAATATTGATATCCTCCTGTAGTGTGAGCTGGTTCGACAAATTCAATCCAAACAGAGACCAGCAATAGACAATGAGAACTGAGCGCGGAGGTCTAGTTAAGATAAGACCATTGAAGTCAAGTCAGGTTAAGTCAAGTCAAGTTAAATCAAGTTAAGACCAGTCAAGGCAAGTCAAGTCCAGTCAAGACCAGTTAAGGCCAGACCAGGCAAGACAAGTCAAGTCTACTCTAGTCTAGTCTAGTCAAGGCCAGCCAAGTCAAGTCAGGACCAGTCTAGTCTAGTCTAGTCTAGTCAAGGCCAGCCAAGTCAAGTCAGGACCAGTCTAGTCTAGTCTAGTCAAGTCAAGGCCAGCCAAGTCAAGTCAAGGCCAGCCAAGTCAAGTCAGGACCAGTCAAGTCAAGTCAAGTCTAGTCTAGTCTAGTCTAGCCTAGTGTAGTCTAGTCTAGTCTAGTCTAGTCAAGTCAAGTCAAGTCAAGTCAAATCAAGTGTAGTCTAGTCTAGTCTAGTCTAGTCAAGTCAAGTCAAGTCAAGTGTAGTCTAGTCTAGTCTAGTCTAGTCTAGTCTAGTCTATTCTAGTCAAGTCAAGTCAAGTCAAGTCAAGTCAAGTCAAGTCAAGTCAAGTCAAGTGTAGTCTAGTCTAGTCTAGTCGAGTCGAGTCAAGTCGAGTCAAATACAATTTCAGACCATGATGCAACTCAAAGTGCTTTAAAAACATGGAATAACTTAAATCCAACAGTAAAATGGTATGTTGAACTTTATGTTTAAAACCATTTTTTGCTTACTGAAACTATTTGTTTTAGTTGAGAGGTTCCTCTGCATTGTCAAAGTAGATAGTAGTGTTTATTTCTGTCTCTTTCATCTTCAAAGCCTGTTGTGTTTGTTTGATGAAAGGGATGAAAGTGACTGTGTGTATGTATGTATGTGTGTGTGTGTGTGTGTGTGTGTGTGTGTGTGTGTGTGTGTGTGTGTGTGTATGTGTGCGTGCACTAGGGCTGAACGATTTAGAAAAAATGTCTAATTGTGATTATTTTGACTGATATTGCAATTGCGATATGATTATATGATTAGAGGGAATGATCATTTTTAACGTATTAAAATGATTATGGTGTGATTTTTTGCGGGGATCTGTACCAAACAAAGATGTTTTCTTAAGTCTGTAGAATATGATGTGTAGGCCAGGACATCTCTGCAGCACCACAATATTTCATTTAAAATGGTATTTTGACACACATTTCACCTTTTAACAAATATTGCGCCTCCTGAAATTTGAAAATTACAGGAGGCCATATTGCGATAATATGAATATATCGGATAATATGAAAACGCATCTACATGAGTAATTATACTGTATATCAGTGTTTTAAAGGTACTTGTAAAGGTAACATGATTTGAGGCAATGGATATATAGATGGTTAATATACACAAGGCTCCTCTGAATAATTCTCAATGTGTGTGTGTGTGTGTGTGTGTGTGTGTGTGTGTAGGTTCCCCGTGTGGAGCTGACCCTCTCTGAGCTCCAGGAAATGGCCACAAGACAACAGCAACAAATAGAGGCTCAGCAACAGATGTTGGTCGCCAAGGTAATTTGTGCGCACACACACGCGTACACACTCACACACACACACACACACACATCCATACACACACACAGCTGTTGGATGGATTGCCTGTCAGTTAGCGTAAGGTTATCTATATGAGTCTGTCGGAATAATTCGGTTAAAGGGCCCCTTGGAGCTACGGTGTAAGGCTTCTGGGGAATGTGTGTGTGTGTGTGTGTGTGAGTTATGGGATCGTGGCTTGTAGGTCTCGGTACCATGGAAACAGGACATGTGATCCAGGTCAGGGGGGGTTAAGCACTGTCAAGATATCACAGCAGACTTCACATCTGCGTCCACCGATCACCTCCGCTTTATGTGTGTGTGATGACAGTGTGTGTGTGTGTGTGAGAAAGAGGGAGACGGCGGTCGCCCCATGCCGTCCCCATTCACGCAACAGGAAGTGACCTTTCAAGTCGACAGGAAATGAGGTCATCTGTGTGCCGCAGCTGCTGGGAAGTTGAGGCAGAAGTGTGTATTCCAGGAAAGACAGGGTGGGCTAGCAGCTCCTTAAGGCACATAGGGACAGTTTCCATCCGCTCAACATGGACTGAGGACTTCCTGTCTTTTCTATTACTCTACCATGCAATAAAACAAGCTAGTATTATGTAATGTGCCTTATTAGTGTGTATGTGTGTGTGTCTGTCTGTCTGTCTAGTGAATGATGGGCTGCTTCTTGCCAACATTCCATTTCCGTCTTCCTCTGTGTGTGTGTGTGCGTGTGTGTGTGTGTGTGTGTGTGTGTGTGTGTGTGTGTGTGTGTGTGCGTGACAGGTCAGCTGTAGTACGTGCCAGCACAATATAGACAGCGAGAGAGGTGTAAACTGCCTCAGTCAGCATCACATGGCAGGCCCTGTTTTCCTCTCTCTCTCTCTCTCTCTCTCTCTCTCTCTCTCTCTCTCTCTCCCTCTCTCTCAGTTCAATTCAGTAACTTCATTGGTAGGGCTGTTGATCAAAACAATGAAAACGAACCAATAATACATAGTTAATGCATTCAAACCATATTGAGATGCTAATTTATTTTGATTGAAAATGCATACTCACATAGTACATACTCATCAATATCTCTAGTAATGTATTACAGTTCCAAAATTGAGAATATGCAGCTATGCAAATTGTTTAGAAGCCAGTGGTGTGTGTGTGTGTGTGTGTGTGTGTGTGTGTGTGTAAGCGTGTTTAGTCTGAGTTCCACAATGACACCTGAAGTTGTATCCTCTCCTTTCTTTTCCTATAGGAGCAGAGACTGAGGTATCTTCAGCAGGGAGGCAGATCTAACCAGGGACAGACACAGGTAGGTTTCTATATATTTACACTCTTTACAAAAAGGGTTCTACACAGTACCAGCTTCTAAGCTTGAGCCATAGCAGAAAGAACCATAGAAGCTTTGTAGGTTTGTCAGAAATCTCCTAGCAACCACAGTTGGCCCCATCATGGAGGTCCGTTGGAGAATTGGCTGTGTGCAAATAATGGCTAAATATATAACAACCAGGCTAGAAAAAGAGAGACACCTGAATAAGATTGCAGTGTGGGTGTACATTTATTAGTAAGTAAGAGTTTTTATTTGATTGAAGATTTGTTTCCAAATGTAGGCTACTGTGACACAGTAAACTGTCTTGTCTTCAGCTCTCGTCTCTACTCCAAAACATGAAGAGTTGTAGCTTGAGAAGAGTCAGCTCAGTTAACCTGAACAAACTGTTAGTTAGCTAACTAGCCAGCAGGCTATTTAGCAAAGCAACTAATGTTAATGTCAATTACAAGTCACTACTAACTAGGGTTGCCAGATTTTCATCTTGGTAAAAGCGGACATTGTGTGTGTGCACGTTCATTCGCATCCTTATTCTCATGATCTCGGATGTGCATATAGAGCTCAAACCCAAGTTACCTATTCAGTTTTATCAGTATCAGTATTTCAGTTTTGTCTGTAGCCTATCATTCAGCAACAATATTATACTTTATATGCCTGTTAATGAATATATTTGATATTGAATTCATTGATAACCTTTGGAAACAGTTTGTCCACACACTCATCCTCAGGCGGAACACTTACAGTCATATCAATGCTCTGTAGCTAAATCAAAGTGAGCACAGTCAAAAAATCCTTATGATTATCATGATATTGATTTCAACCATATCGCCCAGCCCTACCAAGTCGTAAGTTTAGAAGTGTACCCAGCTGTCTCTGGCACTGTTGTTGAAGAGCTGAGGACCTCCAACATGGCCGCCAGAGGGAGTGTTACGTCACCTGAAAGCCCTAACACAGTATGGTCTAATGGTTCGACATTGGACCTTAAAAGAACCATTTAAGAATGAATGAAATGTTACACATCAGCAGTATAAAAATAACTTTTTCAGAACCTTTCCTCTGATATTTCAACAAGGGTTATTTGAGTTGTTACGGTTTTATATGAAACCGCAAATCTAACCAAAGTGTGTGGCAGTCTGTAAAACATCTAGATAGATAGTACTATCTATCTATTCGTTAATCAACAGACAGAGGGCCATTCAGGGATAAACATGATTCGTTAATGTTTTCCTATCATTAAAGGGCAGCAAATGATTATCTTCATAGCTGTCTCTTTGGAATCAGTGGTGAAGTGATGCGTTCATGCCTCCAGTGTCCAGACTATGAATGGACATCAGTTGGGTATGGCAAAGTGATCCTGAAAATATGAGGCCGCCTGTTAATTTGCTTCAACCCAGCTTAGGGAGAAAGACTTAATTCTCATTTTATCGTATTGTTATTTCAAAAGTTCACCAAAAACGTGACTTTCGGGTGGAAATGCAGCTTGTGTCTTTCTTCTCCCTCACTCTTCTGTTCCGTTCAGTCTGAAGCTGAGAAGCTGCAGCGGCTGAAGGAGCGAGTGGAGAGTCAGGAAGCCAAGCTGAAGAAGATCCGAGCCATGAGAGGACAAGTTGACTACAGCAAACTGATCAACGGAAACCTCTGTAAGCCTGAGCACACAGCAGAGATATATACTGTGTGTAATTGTGATGATGACTAATGGGCGACTGTTCTCTCTCTCTCTCTCTAGCTGCAGAGATAAACCATGTGAGCAGTCTGTTTCAGGAGAAGCAGGCAGAGCTGCAGTCTGCGGTGATCAGAGTGGACCAGGTAACATGGAGGGTGTGGGCATCAGTTGGGTATATGAAGGTGTGGGCATTCACCATACCTTATAGCCTAAAGTGAGTCCAGATTTGTACTTGTATAGGTTTTATAATGGAGAGTAAAGATCAAGCACAAATCGGCAGAAATCTACCTGGAAGCCATGTTTAAAAAAAATCACATCAGAAGTTCTTTCTCGCCACTCCGCCCCTTTTTTGTTTTTGTTGCTTGAGTATAATAACAATGTTTACAAATGACACTGAAACTACTTTAATTTGTAATGTCTGCTATGATTTTAAAAGTGCCAAAGCAGGTCCTGACTGCTGAAATTCACAGTCCACTAACAGGATTTTGTCAACAAATCTGTTAATTGCATTTCCCGCATTCTGTCAATCCTGCAAATTAATGCAATCTCACCAAGGTTATTATAGTTTTGCATTTTTCATTAGTTTTTATTTTTATTTCGTTCTGACTTTTTGTTTTCAATTTCAGTTTAGTTTGAATTCATTTTTAAAGCGGGTTTGCTAGTTTAGTTTAGTTTTTATTTTTTGAAAATGCTTAGTTTTAGTTTTTATTAGTTTCAGTGTTAGTTTTAGTCTTTTTTTGTAATATGGGGTATTTGTCAGGGGCGAGATTCAAAAAGGTAAAAAAAATTGGAAGATAGATTTCATATCCACCCAAAATACTAGGCTTATGTATGAAATAAATTGACAAAGACGAAAACTAAAGACATTTTCTCTATAATTTTAGTTTATTTTAGTTAGTTTTGTAAACACACAATACAGTTTCAGTTAGTTATCGTTTTTTTTGTAAAGCCTCCTTTTTATTTTTTATTTCAGTTAACGAAAATGTTTTTTCACACCCAGTTTTAGTTATTTCGTTAGTTTTCGTTAACGATAATAACCTTGAATGTCACCAAAACTCTACTTAGATGTTGTGTGACCAAATGACAAAAAAGGGAAGGAGGCTGTACTAATGTAAGGAGTCTGTTTCACTTCTAAATGCATTTCAAGCAAAGCATGTTTTTTTTCTTTTTGCTGTGTTTTTTACCAGTTGACCCAGCAGTTGGAGGATCTGAGGAGAGGACGCCTTCAACTGCAGCCTGCAGCGGCGCAGCAGGGAGCACCCGCCAGGTCCCAGGGAGCACCCACCGGGTCCCAGGGTGCGCCCGCTGGCCAGGAGGGATCGCCCCTTTCTGGCCCTGCAGCTGTGGAACTGAGGAAACTGTACCAGGAGCTGCAGGTAAAGAGTTAGATACACACCGGGGAATATGCTGCCTTCAGGTGCTCCTCGGACTTCAGAGGTCGTAAATACAACCTTCAGGCTGTTGTTTTATGTAGAAATCAAGCGGGGCAAAGCTACTTTATGGGAATTTTTTCAATTTGCAGTTTTGAATTAGAATATTGATAAGCAGCAACAAAAACAGACCGCACACTCTCCTCCCACGCTTCTTTTCCTGTTTCTTGGAGCAAACTCACCCAGAACAAAGATTTCAGACTTACTTTGTCCCTTCATCGCTCTCCCTCTCTCCCTCCTGCTCTCTCTCTCTCTCTCTCTCTCCCTCCGTCCCCTTCCGTCTCTCCTCACGCTCTGTCTCTGGTCCCCAGGCTCGTAACCGTCACAACCTGGAGCAGAGCAGCAAGCTGGCCCAGAACAAGGAGCTGCTGAACAAGAGGAACACCCAGGTGACGGTGATGGACAAACGCATCGGAGACCTGAGAGAGCGGCTGCACAAGAAGAGAGCAGAGGTATCCACACACACACACACACACACAGTCAATACTGATGACTCAGCGATTACGTGGCCAGATGCTGAGATTCCCTGGCTTTCAAACTCCTTTTCTGGCCTGTACTTTCTGGCATTTCAAGACACTTCCAATCACTTTCCCAGGAAATTCACTTCAGCCCAGCGGATGATAATGCACCTAATTTGCAAGTTTGCTTAAAATGTGCTCTTTCTGTCTCTCTCTCTCTCTCTCTCTCTCTCTCTCTCTCTCTCCGTTCGCGCCGCTCTAGTTGAGTCGTATGAACGGAGGAGGCCCGCCCTCCCCCCAGACCTCCCATCACCCCGGTGGCGGTGGCGGTGGCGGCGGCGGCGGCGGCGGTGGCGTTTCGGGGCGCGTGGCGGCTGTCTGCCCCTACATCCAGGTCCCAGCAGGGGGGAGGCAGGAGGCGGGGTACCCCCTGCCGCCCGACCCGCCGCCCAAACCCGCCCCCCTCAGCCACGTCCGCTCCCTCTCAGGTTGGTAAGAAGACAGGGGATACAGTGGAATTAACGATGAGATTAGCGTGTGACTTTATTGCGCATTGAGATAGGGTTTATTGTTTATTGTTTCGAGATTTTGAAGGCGTGTCATTTTTTTGCTCTTGATAGCGATGAGATTTTCCACTCTTTTTTTGAGGAGAGCCAGATGTTTTGGCTCCGTTCGGTTTAAAGCCTCAGCTCCCAAATGGCGCTTTGTTCAGCAGAATTTCAGTTTTTCCAAAAGGTCTCCATTGAATGAAAACTTGTCTTTTGATTGGTCACTTTCATGTAAAAAAAAAATAAAAAGAAAATACCTTTGACAATTGCTACTGAGCTATCTTTGCAAAAATGTAGCAGTGAGAGTGCCTCATTAGGTTGCTTAAAGGAATATTTCAACCAAAAATGAAAATTCTGTCATCATCTACTCACCCTCATGCCAAATGAATCACAGGTGAAATTTGTTAGTCCATATAACACACAGGGAGGCTGCCAGCACAACTTGGTAGCAGCCTTCTCCAAAACAACTGAAGTCAATGGGGACCTGTTCTTTAGGGTTCAACTGGCATGAGGGTGAGTAGATGATGACAGAATTTTCATTTTTGGGTGAACTATTCCTTTAACATCAACTTTTTATTAGGGCTTTGGACAAGCTCATCAGACCAAGGCTAACTGTTCTGTTTGTCATAAAACAATTCTTCACATTCAGTAGTAAAAGCTCAATTCTTTGTTTGACTTGATGTACTTTCAAAAGATTGCGAAGGACCCATCACTAGCTTTTACATACTGTAAAAAAAAATGGGGCGAGATCATTTTAACATTCGTCAAGAATTTCCTTGAAACATGATCAAAATCTTGAAGCATAGTTCCCACTTGCTTATTGGCACTGGGAGTTGCACAAATATCCACTGAAACAAGTGAAATGATGTCAACCCATGGCTTTATTTATTTTGTTTGTTTCAGAGAAATTGAGATTTTACAACTGCATTCAAGAGTTTTTATCATTCTGTTTTCTTTTGCTTCAATACTTCTAGCTGCACTGTCCAACATTTACATTTCCTAACTGTCTGTCCTTCCATTTCCTTTTCCTGTCTGTTTCCTCCTCTTCTTCTCCTCCCCTTATCTGTTGTTGTTGTTGTTGTGGTTTTTGTTGTCAATTTTATCTCGCTGTCATTTGTGTTGTTGTTGTTGATGTTTTGCATGTCGACGCTGTGGTTGTTGCGTTGTTGCTTTTGTTCATGTTTATGTTGATATTGTTGCTGTTGTGATTGTTGTTGTTGATGTTGTGGTTGTTGTTGTGATTGTTGTTGCTGTTGTTATGATTTGTGTTGGTGACGTCGTTATTGATGATGTTATTGTTGATGTCGTGTTGACATTGTATTGTTGTTTCCGTGGCTGTTACTGTTGTTTGTGGGTGTGGCCATGCAGAGGAGGACGGGAGTGGGGTCAGGAAGCCTCCCAGCCAATGGAAAGTGTCAGATTTAGACATCATCCTAGCGGAGCCCACTGAGAAGGGGGAGGGGCCTCAGTCCCCCCAGTGGGGCAACAGTAACAACAGTGAGTCCCTAGGAGCTGCTAGAAAAACTCCCTCACTACTAGTTCCATGATAGATTACCAGGACCTGATTCTTTAAATAAGCTGCAGCAGGCCTGTTTATGGTACTAGTTTGTTGTAATGAGCCTGGATTCCAAGGTGAGAGACTACATTTTCTACAGTTTGGGTTCTGAACTGAAACAGTTTAAGGGCACGTTCACACATGTATTCAAACTGGAGTGTTTACTCCTTTGGTTTGTTTGGGCAGATGATGCTCACATTCAGCTATTTCTTCATGTGTTCTTACCTGGTATGAACACCAGTAAATTATGGCAAAGACAGCAGACAAGTCCATCATGCTGAGCTAAATAACTGGACCAAAACCACCACCAAAATCTCTGGTGGTGATCTCTCAGGTGACCAAACTAAACAAGCTACCTGTGAGTCATGTGACTTTTGTTTACAAGCCCTGGTTTGTTTGTAATTGTGAACCTGAAGGAACCAAATAGGAAAATGCAACAAAGTCAACTTTTCCACTATGGTTCAGACCAAAGAAAACAGACTGTAGGCGTGATCGCACCCTAAGAATCCCTGCAACAGTACAATATTCCATAGACCTAACATTCATTAGATTATGAACATTAGTAAATCCAGCTAATAATCATACTGGCTTAGCATCTGAGCTTCACCCTCCATTCATATAACTAGCATCACCCTTGTGAACATAACCCACTGTAGAAATAGTAGTATATTTCTACACATTTGATCTTTGATTATTTAACTACTGGGTATCAGTGGAGTCTTGAACCAGGACTCTTAATGTTCTATTGTTTTCTTGAATGCCAGAGCAAATGCCACAGCTCTATTCATTGTCCCCATTTATGTAATGCGGAAAATACATTGTTCCAAATCATATCTACAAATAGTCTACAGGGCAGGCACAAAGACTTCTGAATGAGAGGAAGTCTGAAGTCAGGTAACTGTGTGTGTGTGTGTGTGTGTGTGTGTGTGTGATTGACGTCATATCAGCCATTGTTACTGTTGTTCAATACAGAGAGATGATTAAGGCTCTCCAGCAAAATTTACCACTGTAATATAATTCTATATATGAATACTAGTATATCCTCACTAGTCTGTACATGGAAATAAAATTCAACAGGAAATACAATTATTTTCACACACAAACCATTTACAAACCATGATTTACTTCCATAAGCTTTAGTATAGTAGTGAAGATTTTATTTTATTTTTATTTTTAAAGTTGAGTGTGAGAGAAATGGTCTCATATTCCCCTGACTTGGACTAGCATTTGCTAGCAAATGGTAACAGGATGCAGGAGCCAATTTCTCAGAAACAAAAGCTCTCTTTTTGAATGTCCCTAGAGGGGGCTTGGTTAATGATCAATAAGAAAGCCTTCAAAACTCCTGATACTCCTTTTTAAGAGAAGGGTTAGACTGATATATGGGTCTGCTGATACTGATTTTATTAAAAATCAGATCTGGTCCAGTCAGTGTGGTCCACGTCTGATATGATGGATATGATGCAGTTTGTTTGATTACATACTGTATTTATTGTAGAATTACAATTACAACTACACTAGTTGTCTATGGGAAGCCCTGAATTGATTCTAATGAGACATTTTGGTCAGATCCCACACAAGTATAGTGAATATGATTTATTGATATTTTTCTTCCTATTATTATGATTAGTTTCAATGGGGAGTTTTAGTGTCTCATGGTTTAAAGGTCCCATATGGTGTAAAACAGGATTTCCCTACCTGTAGCTGCCGGGCTGCGGTGTCTCACGTTTCACTCTTGAAACGGTTAGCCAATCACAACAGAGGGGTCGTTAATATTAATGAGCCTTAAAGACACAGAAACAGAAACAGAAACAGCCTGTTCTTGGTAAGGCTCAGAGAGATTCTGGAAAATGAACGTGTAAAAATGGATTGAGAGTGTTTTCGGTACATGACACCACACAAACAGAATTTAATGGACCTCAAGACATAAAATAAAACACTGGAAAGTGTATGGGACCTTTAAATGCTGCTTCAGAGGCTCTTCCACCCTGCCAACATTCTGGGGGAATCAATGACTGTTTGTAATTGCTGGAATGCACATGGTCAAATTCCTAGATATTGAATACTCACTATTGGCAGCTTCAATCCAAAAGCATCGGTATCGGCCTTCAAAAACCCATATCAGTTGAACTCAAAGAGGAGGCTTGAGTACTGATGAATACAAATCCTGAACCTCCCCTTTAAAAGTCTTCTGTAACAGGACTTAGTAACTGTGGTGATGCTAGTGCTGTAAGCAGCCCTCAGTCGCTTATTAACCACAACACTGACTGACTGCTTCTATTCTCAGGTCTCAGGCGGAGAGCCAAGTTTCCACTTAGCACAGAGCTGACTGTTTATTTCCTGTTGTGACTGTTTAGTTCCTGAGGTCAGCAGGTCACAGCAGCGGTTAACAGGCTGCCTGACTGACTGTAGCCTCACTTTCTAATAGGCCACCGGCCTCCCTGGTGGTGTGTTCAGTAGTTAATCAGTATTAGTCCGTTATGGTGCCAGAACTGTGACATGGTGATGGTGCCAAGAGCTGGGCCAAGTGATTAAGTAACAGCCTTTAAAGTGATACCTTGACACTGGACACTGAATTTTAGTCCACTATCTGTCTTCGCTAGGCACAAGTTACCAAGGTTCTTTTGGTGGTACTATGGTTTAGGGTTAGACTGATATATCTGTTTGTAAAACTGCAATGAATCCCGCCTCACCCTGCCTTAAGGAGCTGCTAACCCACCTAAAAGAACTGCATTAGTGTGGCTTTCAATGGAGTTTTAGTGTCCCATGATGGTCTAAATGCCGTTTCAGAGGCTTTTTCATACTGACAAGAATGAAATTCTGGGCAAAACGCTGAATCCTTGGTTTTTGTTGGATTTTTTGAGCATGAAAATTATTATGTAAAGATATTGAATATCAGCACAAAATATTGGCTGTTGGCAGCTTAAATCCAAAAATATCAGTATCAGCCTTCAAAACCCATTACTCTACTATGGCTAATAATGGCATGTTATTGAAACTAATATGTATCTCCAGCTGCAGGTGATAAGGCTATTTTCTGTTGTCTTCCGTCCGTATTGAATTATGTTAGTATGTGGTTGTTAAACAACTGTGAAACTGTATAACACTATTTGTTGCTGAGCCACTGGCCTCCAGGATTGTCACTAGTTAATAGGCTACAGTGGATCAGGACTTAATGACTGACCGATACTGTGACATTGGGATTGCATTGAACGGGGCCAATTGGTGATGTAACACCATCTCTGTGGAGACAGTGGTACTGTGGTTCAAGAGTAAAGCCCAAGAGTTTTTTCTTTTCTATGTTAACCAACCACCCAACGCTGAAACCTATTAGTGATAGTTGCAGGAGGGTATCAAGAAGGCTATTGTATTTTTATATCAAAATCTCAATACTTTTGCCTCCTGGAAAATAGAAAATCTTTAGTGGTGTCATCATCGTGTACCAAGAGGCATACATAAAAACTCCAACAAATAAAACCATCACAGATCTTTGAACAATCCCGCCCCTCTGCCCATCCGAACAAATCAAACTGCCTTCCTGATATCCCATTGGTTTACACTTTTGAATGATCCCTCCCCACTCCAACATCCTGTTTCAACAGGAAATACATCACATCAAGGAAGCAAGATGCTCTCAAAATGCGGTTTCATTGTGACTTTAAAGGAACTTGTACTCCATGTTATGTACACAGCCTTGTACCTTTGACTGTTTTGTCTTCTTAAAGTTCAAAATGTAAATGCAGGTATTTTGCCATTTGTCTTGACTCATATATTCTAGTCAGTTAATTTGAAATCTGTACACTACAAATGAACGGCCAAAATACTTCCGATACTCTCACCTTTCACCTACTCTAAAATGCATGCTACTTGGTTGTCATTTCTCCTTCTCTTTTTTCTCTTTTTGGCTTTCCTTCTCTAACCTCATAACCTTTGTCCCTCTATTGATCATTGAACCTGAATCTATCGCCTCTTACTCTCTCTCCCTATGTTTAGCTAATGAAGCGTCATGGCCGACCATCAGTAAGAGTATGTCGGAGTGGAGGACCACCAGTCCAGAACAGGTATTGACCATTACACATATTAGACTAATACCCTCCTATCTCCAGAAACCTTTTTGGAATTTAGGGTTAGGGTTAGGGTTAAGTTTGTAATAGTGGTGAGTGAAAGCTATAATTAGAATAGTCATTCTTATACATTCTTTGATTGGGATAATGTGAATTACATTATAGTGAAATTGAACTGGACCCCTCGGTGTACTTGGACCCCACTCTGAGAACCAATGTAGTAAAAGATTTTGTAAGCTTCCAACTCAAGAAAAAACAGCAAAATCCCCCCAAATTAGTCATACAGGATTTCATGCAAAAATAAGGATATTCATTCATACTTCCGATTTACAAATTCACCATTCATCCTCAGATTATAACTCTCTGTCTCTCTCTCTCTTTCTCTTTATCTATGTCTCTCTCTCTTTAGCATCCCAGTGGTTATGGTACCTACCCCAGTGCCGCCCACCAGGCGGCGGGGCATCACTGTGCTACCAGCTCCCTGCCCCGCTCTGCCCCTGGTACACTGGGCTGGCCCCGATCCGGCGCTGCCAATGCCACCTCATCCTCTTCATCATCGTCATCGTCTTCGCAACAAATACAGCAACGCATCTCCGTCCCCCCGACTCCTAACCAAAGTACGTCCTCTGTTTTTTTTTTTTGCTGTTTTTGTAAGGATATTGAATGTGAACATGGAGATACAGGTACGCCGTTTTGGAGATTAACTCTTTATTGTCTCTTTTCCCGTCTCTCCGCTCTCAGGGTCTACCGGCACGACCGAGCTGTCTCCTCTGCCCCAGACGGACCGACCGGATCCCCCCCCAGCGGTGGCCGTTCGTCCCTACGTCCCGGACCATCCCTCCAGGCCCCAGTCCCCCAGGAAGGGCCCCGCCACCATGAACAGCAGCTCCATCTACAGCATGTACCTCCATCATCCCCAATCCAAAAACTATGGATCCCTCAGCAATAGGACTACTGTCAAAGCAGGTAATTAAGCAGTAATAGTAAGCAGTAAAGAATAAACTTCATTTGTATAGCACTTTTTTAAACCAGAGTTTACCAAGTAGTTTAAGAATCAAGTTAAAACATACATCGTCGTCGTAAAATATAAAAAAAACATAATTAAAAACATTATTTATTTCAATATTTGTTTAGGTAATTTTTCAAAAGCTTTTCCAACATGACAAGAATACAATTCTGGGGAAACACTGAATATGTGTAATTTTAGGATTTTTTCTTTGCGTGAAAATGGTAAAATTTAAAAGTGCTGAGAGCACAAAATGTCAGCTATTGGCAAATTCTATAAAAAATATTAGTATCATTATTGGCCTTCAAAAAACGATATTGTTTGGAACCTGTTGCGTTTCAATGGCTCCACGCCTTCATGAATACGTGAAGCATAGGTTACACCATAAAAGATGCTACATTTAGGTTAAGAATACTGTAGGTTTATTGTTAATATTACCACAAGTGAAAAAATTGTCTCTATCCCTCCCTTTCCCCAACCCCTGTCTCTCCCAAGTCTATGGTAAACCCATCCTCCCCACCTCCTCCACCTCTCCATCCCCTGTACCTTTCCTCCAGGGGGGAGGAGGAGGAGGAGGAGGAGGAAGAGGAGGAGGAGGAGAGGATGTTGTGGATAAAGAAATGGTTGGAGGAGGAAGAGGAGGAGAAAGCGGAGAGGGGCAACTCCTCCCTCCCCCCAGTGTGGACAATATCCCTCGCCCCCTCAGTCCCACCAAGCTCACCCCAGTTGGTAGGTACCAGAGGATAGATCAGACTCATGAATCTGTGTATTGTGTCTGATGGTAGACGCTGGCTGCCTGGTCCTAAGAAAACTCTTTAACTCTTTGGCTTCCTTTGATGTTGCCTACAGCGATAGCATCACTATTGAGGAGGCGGATGTTGTTGTGGTCGGAGCTTTCTCATTTGTCACTGTCAAGAGAGAGACAATGTGAACAGAAGCGAATGTTACAGCTGATTGTGTTTGTGGTAACACTATACAATAAGGGTCACTAAGCACTAAGTTAAGGGTTAGTTAATGCTTAATAAGCATTAAGTAACCCTTAATTAACAGTTAACTAATGTGTCTGGTAATCATTTACTAATGGTGTTCATGTTAACTAAGGTATTAATTTATACATTATTTAATAGTCATCTTTATAAACATTAAATAATGTATAAATTAATACCTTAGTTAACATGAACACCACTAGTAAATTACACATTAGTTAACTGTTAATTAAGGGTTAGTTTATGCTTATTAAGCATTAACTAACCCGTATTAAGCATTAACTAACCCTTAACTTAGTGACCCTTATTGTAAAGTGTTACCGTATTTGTAGTAGTTTATATAGACTGTGTGAGCAGAACTTGAAATGGTACTTTACCACATGTAAAAAATAATTTTAAAAAGTAACATAGGCCATCTGCTCGGCTTTCAAAACCAGGTCAAGTTCGCTTACAGCTGCATCCGCTGCTTGGTCCAAATGATGGGCAACAATATTTCTGTTCGCCATGTTGTTGTACATCGGGTGAAGGTGCTTAGCAACTTAATGATGCTGCCTAGCCTAGTTTGAGTGATATCTGGCAACCAATAAAACCCAAAAGACTTGGCTCACACTCACAGTCCTCCACGAGCTGTGCAGCTATCTTGACTAGTTAGCCTTCTAGCGAACCACTAGCAACAATAAGTGGCTTGTAAATAACAGTTACGCTATTACTGAATATGTTAACTAACCTTGCTAGAAAAATCTCCTACACAGTTTCTAATTCATTATTTTGTTATCGTGTTCAGCGCTAGCCTTTGTTACGGCTAATGCCTCTGTGCAGCTTTTAGAGAGAAAATCAGGCCAAGTTCCATTCAGAACTCTGGCAATTTGTTTCTGCCTTGCTTATTGCCAAAAAATATACATCAGAAAATATAACTTAAGACTTTATTACTAACCGGTATGGTGTTCTGGTAAATTCGGCGTGTATATAATCGCGGCATGTGAGGAGGGCAGAGGAGGGGCCAAGCCTTGATTTGTTGTTGTAATGACATCACTGAACGATAGAGGTCAGCATTGGACCAGAAATTCCACGTAGACCCTTTTAAGATATTGTGATTTCCAACCTCTCCCCTCCAAAGCCCACTCCCCGCTACGTTACCAGAGTGATGCCGACCTGGAGGTGCTCCGTCGACGCCTCAGCAATGCCCCGCGACCCCTGAAGAAACGCAGCTCTATCACTGAGCCTGAGGGCCCCCAGGGGCCAAACATCCAGAAACTACTGTACCAGAGGTCTGTGCGTGTTTTACAAAAATCACACCGTTTTTTTATGAATCAAGGTTGTTGCCACAGTAAAGTTGATTGATTTCTGTTGTGGTCTGCAGGTTCAACACACTGGCTGGTGGCATGGAAGGAGGGACAGGTAAGGCACTGGGACGTTTTTCTTATTTAACCATAACCAAACCCTAACCTTAAAGGATAATCCGGTTATTTTCAACCTGGGCCTTTTTTTCATAGTTTCTGCCATCATTCCAATCGATACTGATCCAAATTTTGTCAATTACTACATACCTCTCAGTTTGCAGGGAGCGCTGCCATCCAAATCAAACCAAAGAGGCCAACCGCAGCTCAAACAGTCAAACCCAAAAAGCAAATAAAACACTCCCTTTCAACACAACAACACTCAGACTGCAGTTGTACATGTCTTTAAATAGCTGTGATTGAACAATTATCATAGCGTTTCACTTTTAATAGTCCATTCGATTCTTTTTAGCGTCGCTCACACACTTCTTTGTTTACTCTGCTGTCTGCCGGTCTTCTGCTGCGTTCGAGTCATGTCGGAAGAAGTGAAAGCAGGATTTTGTTGCTTCAGCTTGAAAGCATTCATGGGTTTAATTCACTGGAAAACTCATATTCAGAATCATTTGTATTTATGAACTTACCATTGCAGCCGATATTGCTCTCTGTTCGTAAGTACCTTTAATTGTATTAGTGTGAGTATAACTGATAATTCAGATTTTTATACCTTGGACTGCTGACACTGGTGGATTCCCTGCTATGTTTACTGCTTGTGTTTACAAAAAACTCCCAAATATCCTACTTGTAATTACCACTAGGAGGTTGACGTGAACGCTTTTTTCCCAGTTTGGCACTACGTATTTACAGAATACAGTATGTCCTTTTCAAAACAGTAAATTTGAGTATGTTTTGGGTACTTTTGGGTTCAACTGTTGGAGTTTCCCTTTGTCCCATTGGATGGTATTGGACAGCTGGGCTCCCTGCAAACTGAAAGGTCCGTAGCTCTACAGTCTAATTTGTGCTATTGTCACATAATCCTTTCATGGTGGAAGAATGGAGGAACGTATCTTCACGTTATTCGTGTCCACAACATGTAATCTGTACCCAAAGTCTCCATAATAACAGGGAAAAATGCCCTCTTGGCTATTATTGCCATAGTGGGTTTATCGCTTTTTATAATGTTGTACGAAAAAAAATGTCCTGGAAAATTAGTATGCTACACATTCTGCGTGTCTCTATCCGTCTTGATTTTTGATTGACTTCTGATTGGATATAATCTGTATGCATCTCCCAATGGGACTATGTAGTTAGATAATGGCTATTTTACTCTTTCCTCCAGGCAACCCCTTCTACCAGCCTGGCTGCCTTTTGGGAGACATGGACAACATCCATTCAGCCAATGGGAATGTAGAACCGGGCGACAAGCACGCCGGCACGACAGCCGTGGAAGCTGAAAGTCAAAACCTGAACTCCAACTCCCGCCGCTTGTCCCCTCCTGTTGCCGTAGAAACGGCCGCAGAGACGACCACGACGGCAGTGACGGCCGATAGGGTCTCTCCGTCGACCCAGCCCAGTCCGCCCCCCGTGCCCGATAGGCCGGAGGACCAGAATAACAACAACCAGAGGGGTTCTAGTCCCGGCCACAACTCTGTAGGCCACGCCTCCCCCTCTCCTTCACCCCCCTCCCCCATGCCACCTGCCCAGCCGAAGGTACTTATGGATTACTTTTACGCCTGAAATTAAAATGCATCTCCAGTATACACGTTAAACTCAGGATTTGTCTTTCACTTGCGGAAACAGAGATTTCTGTGTGTGACGGTAAACACCACTTGTCGCTTGTTCTATTCTAACAATCCATTTTTGATGTTACTATCCGAGCTGCTTGACGTGTTTCCTGGCTGGATCTGTGCGCAAAGGTTTATGTCCATTTCTGTAGTTGTTTTATGTGGACTAGAGACGCATTTACACTTTTGCTGCTAATGTGCTGCTAAGGTGGTTCGGGCGATCGGATCTTCAATGCGCCTCGAGTGCATTTACAGCTGTGTTTTATGGATTTTTGCTCTATCCGATTACAATCCGATGGTTTATACGTCTAAAGGCCTCCAGTCATAAGTCGGCCCAAACGACACATTTTGCGGAAAAGCTAGAACGTGTTAGCTCAAGCAGAACGCACTTAATTAAAGTACTTGGCCTTCCTTTTCTGCGTTGTCATCATGTTCCCGCTCCTCTCCCTCTGCGCTCCCAGGCTAAGCGAACCAACCTGAAGAAGCCGTCGTCGGAGCGTACGGGCCACGGTCTGAGAGTCAAGTTCAACCCTCTAGCTCTGCTGCTGGACGCGTCACTAGAAGGAGAGTTTGACCTGGTGCAGAGAATCATATACGAGGTAAACCACTATATTACTGTGGTACATTGTTGGCGTAATGACATTCAAAACCATTTCTGGACCGTTTAAAATTCTCCTGAACAATAATTTCCTTCCCTCACTGACCTCGGGGATTCCAACGATATCCTGAAGGAAAGAGACTCTTCTGTAAAAATAGATTTTTCAAAGTTTTGGCTGTCGATCAAGTCTGACTGTGTTGCTGGAAACTATTTCATTTCGATACTACAAATTTGATCCTGGTTCTAAAATGTTTTTTTGATGCTTTTCTCTGTAAATTATTTCCTGTGCAACATTCATACGTGCCTCCTAGGTTTTTATAGGATCAGACCACAGTCTCAGTTTCCTCAGTCAAAATGCTGATAAACTAGAAGAAAATTTGAGTTTTCATTTTATGAAGCTTTCAGGATGGTACTGGCTGGTATCGTTTTTTGATCCTTGGCCCTACTGTCAGGGGAGAGGAGGTATTGCTTTTGCAGAATCTTGATTGAGGACATACTCACACACTCTCTATCACCGTGTGGCACAGCAATGCTGCAGCTCATGGGAACAGGAAGTTTGATAGAGTTACACGTTCAGCGTCTACAACCGGCGCACATGAACTCCCATAGCAAGCTAACTCTCTGTTTGATGCCCTCAGGGAAAACATTCAGATGCGTCAAGTTCAGGACAAGCCGGGTTTGACAGTAGCGCTCACCCTGAGGCAATAAGAGCCTGAGTAACTTCCCAGCTCCTCAGGCTGTGCAGAAACATTGCACTATCCTAAGTATTGCGGTGAAATCAGGCATTTGACACTTTTGACACGTGTTTTTTGGGGTTTTTGAAGGCTGATGCTGATATTTTTGGATTGGATTGTAGCTGTCGATAGCCAGTATTTAGCGTCAATATTCAATGTCTTTATATTTGACTATTTTCATACCAAAAAATTCAGGCTTATACCCTTGTCTTTTTTGGGGGGTGGAAAACCCTCTGAAACACATACTTAAAGCTTTCATCAAAACTTAGGAAAAGGACTTAAGTGCTTCCAGTACACAGTGTAGTCTTGATCAATTCTAAAATATGCATGCAATCAGACAAACTGCGTTGGTGGTAGACGACACTGAACCATTTCAATTTTGTTATAAGGCCAATATCTTCCCCATTCATCGGCAAACCAGCCATCAATGAATCCTATAAACTATAAAGTAGCTTTGTATGACTGCTTTTGGAGAACGCCATGGTTGCCTCCGTTCTTGACATATTTACGAAAGTTTGTTCAATATCTGGTTATAAAACTTGACCAAATCATCATTATTACCTCTGAATACAGCGATGACAGATCTGGATAGGAACGCAGAAGTCCCTGATGGGATATCTGGGAATAGATATTTATCCAGAATTATAATCCAATCCATGCATTTCAATAGTGAAAATAAATACCCTGACACGAGTACATTTTCTTATTAGTATGCTCTCTCTAACACCTCCACCTGGATTTTGGGACAAGCTTCAAGGG
The DNA here is from genome assembly GCF_046629955.1 of Centroberyx affinis. Lineage (NCBI taxonomy): Eukaryota > Metazoa > Chordata > Actinopteri > Beryciformes > Berycidae > Centroberyx > Centroberyx affinis. The sequence goes on from NW_027281373.1 coordinate 43,690, forward strand.
ACAAGGTTGTGTTTCCAAATTTATCTGGAGAGGACAGTTCCCTAGAATTAGAACAACAGCTATATTTTACAGCATGACAGAAAGTCTGGGGATGGGGTGGGGGAGCAAATAATATCCTTGTCTGATCATTACTGTTATGAACTTTTTGGTCCAATTGTTGCTCATTCTATTTGTAAGTATGTGGAAAAGCTATGCAAATGTGGAATCGACTGCCACTTTGACACTCTGATATACAAGAACAACCTTTTGAATATTGGAGGGAAACCAATTTACTTCCCACAGTGGAAAAATCAAGTGATTCATACCCTATCAGACATTATGAATGATGAAGGTTTAAGGGCCTTCCAAGATTTGAAACATGATTTTAATTTGCCTGGGTCATCTCTTTTTTTTAATTTATACATCTACAAATACGCACTGCTATATGCACATAAGGCGTGCCATGGAATGAACCTCTCAAATACACCCAGGTGTAGGTTTTGTGTCATACGTGTACAAAAAGATGCAACAAAATACTCAAAGTTTTATGGGAATTCTTAGAGTTTGGAACACAAAACTGAAAAATGATGGACAGATAATAGATTGGAAAAGTATATGGAGTAACATATCATTAACATTTCGTTATAGTAATCAGCTGTTGCATTATACAAAGATTCAAAGATTCACCTAGAAAGATACAGATACAGATGGCATTGATATATTGTGTTTTACCTAATGTTATATTGTTCATTGACCATTGAATGTCTTGTCATGTTTTTATCTTGACCAAACTAAGACAAATTCCTGGCAACTTTGGCTACCATGGGCATCACATTGCTTCTCAAGAACGAAGAGGTGTAAATATGGAGCCGTGTCCTGCATAATTTCACTATTGGTTGCCGCCAATAGTAAAATCCACTTGATATAGGATCACCATATTGAGTCTATCTCTACTTTTCTCATCGTCTCCTCTCAGGTTGAAAATCCCAGTACTCCTAATGATGAAGGCATAACACCTCTTCATAATGCCGTCTGTGCCGGCCATCATCACATTGTGAAGTTCCTGCTGGACTTTGGAGTGAACGTCAATGCAGCAGACAGTGACGGATGGTCAGTACCTTCAACCTATCTATCTATCTATCTATCTATCTATCTGCAAGTAAACGTTTGAGGTCTAGAGCTGAATGATTAAATGAATGAAAAAATTATTAAAAAATGATTACAAATTAATGAGGCCAGTGAAGACCCATAATCAAAAGTAACCTGTGCTGTGTTTGACTGGGAATTGATTTAATCATTGATACATTTTGTATTTAGTTAATGTCATCTTGTTAGATAGCTAACCACTCAACTATCAGTGTCTTGCTAACACATATGATTTACACAACAGCTAACGTATTTGGCTAGTAGCTAGTAGTGGCTAGTAGTTGTGTGTTAACATTAAGATTAATTGCTTTGCTAAATTAGCCTGCTGGCTAGTGCGCTAGCTAACAAAGCCAAAAACAAACTGTTAAGGTTACTGAACTGACTCAGCTACAACTCAGACTGTTTTGGAGTAGAGACTAGAGCTAAAGACAAGACAGTTTGCTGTGTCAACATATCAGACTATTCACTTATAACTCTTTTTCAGATATCTTTCTTTTTCTAGCCTGGTTGTTAGACCTACATATTTACAGTGGTGGAAAGTAACTAAGTACATTTACTCAAGTACTGTACTTAAGTACAATTTTGAGATACTTGTACTTTACTTGAGTATTTCCATTTGATGCTTGATGCTACTTTATACTTCCACTCCACTACATTTCAGAGGGAAATATTGTACTTTCTACTCCACTACATTTATTTAACAGCTTTAGCTACTTTTCAGATGGAGATTTGACACAATGGATAATATAACAAGCTTTTAAAATACAACACATTGTTAAAGATGAAACCAATGGTTTCCAACCTTTTTGGCTTTTGACGTCTTACAAAAAGCAGTGTGTAGTCGGGTCACATTTCAGATGTCTATGAGTTGTTAACAGCTCCACCAAATAGTGATTTTTCCCTCTAAACCTCACATGGTTTCATTTCAATAAATGTTCAAATGATCCAATATTTCAGCAAAAATCAAAGATTAGAGAAAAAGTCCAAAAACTGAAAACAGGTTTGTGTATCAGAACTTTGTTTTTTCTTCTTTCCTCTCCCATTAATCATCTCACGACCTCTCAGATTTATCTGGTGACCCTTTGGAGGGGCCCGACCCCTAGGTTGGGAATCACTGGACTAAACTAGCTAACTGTATATAAAGTAGTTCAAACTAGCTCCACCTCCAGCAGCTACAACAGTAACATGCTGCGTACTACTTACATACATACATGCTTACATACTTTAACTACATTTTGCTGCTAATACTTATGCACTTTTACTTAAGTAGGATTTTTCATGCAGGACTTTTACTTGTAATGGAGTATTTTTACATTGCTGTATTGGTACTTTTACTTAAGTAAAGGATCAGAGTACTTCTTCCACCACTGCATATTTAGTCGTCATTTGCATATAGCCAATTCTCCACTGGACCTCTATGACAGAGCCAGACGTGGTTTCTAGGAGATTTGTGACACAACTGCAAAGTCTCTATTCTTTCTGTTTATCAATGGTGAATAACCAGAGCTACCGGAGGAATAATTCTTTACTCTTTATCTTTGTTTCTTTTACTGTCCCTCTCGTCCAGGACTCCTCTCCACTGTGCGGCCTCATGTAACAGTGTCCACCTCTGTAAGATGCTGGTGGAGTCGGGGGCAGCCATCTTCGCCACCACCATTAGCGACGTCGAAACAGCGGCAGACAAATGTGAAGAAATGGAGGAGGGCTACACACAGTGTTCTCAGTTCCTCTATGGTGTGTGGATAGATGGTGATACAGACAGACAGCTAATTAAAACCAGCCACAATCCAAATCCAGGCCTACGGGAAGGGATGAGTCCTCTTAACTAGTGTTCAACCAGTATGGGCTTTGGGAGGCTGATATTGATATTTTTGGACTAAACTTGCTGATAGACGATAGTTTGTGCCAGTTTTCAGTATTTGTAAATTTAATCATATTCATGCCAAAAAAAATACAAGTATTTAGTGTTTCCCAGAGTTTTGTCAGGGTGGAAAAGCCTCTGAAACATCATTTAGACTACTAGTAGTACTACTACTAATAATAATATAAACTTCATTTGTGTAGCATTTTTTAATTTTTTTTTAGAGTTTACGTACTAGTGATTTAAATTAAAGCAAACTAACTCAAAATAAATTTCAATGAACAAAAACAAGAAGGCACCACAAAATAAAAGGGATAAGAATATAAGGTAAAAACAATACAATAGTAATACATGACATCACATGAAAATTACACGACACAAGTTACATGATATCACATAAAAGCAAGTCTATAATAAATTGTTTTAAGAAGTGATCTAAAACATTATATTGATTCTGATAGATAAACTGATATTAAAACCCTTCCCTCTCACTCCCAGGTGTGCAGGAGAAGTTGGGTGTGATGAACAAAGGCTCGGTCTACGCTCTGTGGGACTACACCTCCCAGCAGGCCGACGAGCTGTCCTTCAGCGAGGGCGACGCCCTCACCGTGCTGCGTCGCCGTGACGACGCCGAGACGGAGTGGTGGTGGGCGCGGCTTAACGACCGCGAGGGATACGTACCCCGAAACCTGCTGGGGGTGAGAAAACACACAACACAACACAACACACACACCTTGTCATGAACGCATAGTAATCAATGTACACTCTTTTACATTCTGGTGGCGTCCATTTGGTGTTTGATGTTAATATCTATGGCGCAATTATAATTCCAAAACAAAAGAATCTCAAGTACAGAGGACGGATGAAGATCTCCAGAAGTTTACTTGCCAACTGAGGATGCATCGAATGGTGACTTGGCCCATCTATTTTTTTTTAATTATTATTAAACCTTTATTTAGACAGGTAATCTCATTGAGACACTGGGTCTCATTCACAAGAGAGACCTGGTTGGGCAACAGCAGCAGTACAACACAAAGTTACAGACAGACAGGACATTCAATACAGAGACAAGATAGAATACAATCATAAAAGTGATAAGTGCAAAAGTGCCAAAGTGGTAGCTCTATCTATATTATCTATAGTTTTGTCTAGAGTCTGTAGTACAGTCAGTTGAATTCCATTTTTCATTTAATGTTTATTTGAATAGGGACAGATACATAGATATAGATACAACATTTAAACGAAAATAGTCTGATGTCACATCATAACATTCATAGCCTAAGCTAATTTGCAATGTTTGTCCCTAGATGGGCTTTTATAAAAACACTATTAAAAACAGATATACCATACGACAGAGATAGAATACACACACACAAAAGAACACTGTCAAGATAAGACAGATAGTATGTTCTTGAGAAGTTCTTTCTCTCCAAGACAACTTGAGAAGAACGTTCTCTACAAGGACACAAGTATCGACTTGGAGTTCTTGGATTTGATCATTACGCATAAGTTTCTTTTGCACCTGGCATCAACAGGCACCCTGCGTGATCGGATTGTAATCTGACAGAGAAGAAAACTCATCAAATCTAGATGTATATGTACCCGAAATGCATAGAAGCTTCAATCACCCAAACCACCTCCAGATGCGATCAGTGACACATTTATCACATTAACAGCAGTTAAGTTTCTTGTCCACTTTGCCACTTAAGCCTCAGGAAACAGCTCCATGCTTCTTACTGCCCAGACCTTATGTCTTGCTTTTCATCTTGCTCAGTATAACTGTATACTACTACTACTACTACTACTACTACTACTACTACTACTACTAGTGTATCTCTGAAGTGGGGACTCAAGTCACAATTTTAATTGCTTGAGACTTGACTTGGGTTCTGGTGACTTGGGACTTGACTCTGACTTGTACTTTGATGACTTGAAAAGGTTTCTAAAGTCTTCACTTGAGATCTTGTGTTTGTGTAAATGACTTAGATTGAAAGTGATGAGATTTGTTCCAGCAGACTGAATTTGTATGGAATGATTGAATTTATTGAAACTTATTATAGAAATCAAACTCATGATGCTCTTACCAACTATACTATTAAAAACATATTGCATTGAAAAGTCCTAGATATTATATTTTCTTTAAGGTATTAAATTGATACTGGACTCTTGATTTGTTCTGTCTTGACTTGCTGTTCTACATTTAGACTTGAGAATTGACATTAATGACATGGACTTGACTTGCACTTGACTTGGTAATCTACATTTAGACTTGGGACTTGTGCCTCAAGACTTGAGACTGACTTGGGACTTGAGCAAAGTTGACTTAGTCACACCACTGGTATCTCCTGGTAAATTGCTCCAATGCACTGCTTGACACTAATGATGCCCCTTTACAGCTGCAACCATACTGCATACCATGCTGCCTCAATATAAGTAGTGATTGAATGCTGGATCTACATTTGCTGGGTGATATGTCTGCTATGTAATGTATGTCCTGCACTGTACCCTAAATATGAGATCCAGTTGTCCCTTTACCAAGTGTGTCAGTATGTACTTTGTTGCTATATGAGTTCTTGATATCTTCTTGCACCAATGCCACCAAGGCAGATTCCTGCACATTCATTGTACTTGGTGAATAAAGTGATTGTGCTTGTGATTCTGAATCTCACATCGGAGGCAACATCCTATCTGGCAGATTTATTCTTATAGAGTGTCTTACAATCTGCCTTCACGGCCCGCCTTGTTCGGGCACCTTGAGAACAATGTTAACATGATGTAGTGACCCTGCCCTCTCTTTCTTTCTCTCTCTCTCTCTCTCTCTCTAGCTGTATCCAAGGATCAAACCCAGACAACGCTCGCTGGCGTAGAGCCCAGGCCGGTAGCCACGTGCACACTCGCAGGGTGCACGTGCACGGAGAGAAGAAGAGCAGCATGTGGGCGGACACGTTAGCTGGGAAAGTCAGAGGAGAAAGAGATCGAGGCAAGAGAAGGAGGAGGGCAAGTCAGCAGACAAAGACAGGGAAACGAAGATGGAACTCGCATTGTTTTCTGAGGAAGCATTTTTTTGGGTTGGTTTGTATGTAATGTTGGAACCACATGGCCATCTGATGATGAAATCATTATATATTTCCACTGAACTACATCGGAGATAGTTGGGGGAAATTGCCTGAACCCTATTTTGAGCAACGACTGCTTGACAACTCCACAAGAGTTCAGACGCATGACATAAACTAACTAAAAAAAACGAAAAAGAAGACTTATTTGTATGCAGCTTCAAGTTCCACTTCAGTTCACCCAGCTCGGAACCCGAAAACAGATTACTGTGTAACAAAAAGACGCGCTCTTTCTCCGTGATCATTAACAGAACATGTTGACAGAAAACACTTTTCCACCCAGGGGAGGTCCACTTTGTAATGAGCTGATCTGAAATGGAGCGAATTCACTGGCCAGATCGGGTAAAAGTATCAATCAGAGGCAATGTGAAAGTGAAGTTGGAGAGAGAGAAGTTTAGACAGGACAACGTTGAATGTGTGTTAAACCAAGTCAGATTTTGTTGATACTGTGGTTGTTGATGGAGAATGTATTAGTTATGTTAGACAGGAAAGAAGGATGCTGGAAGTGCTGATGAGAGCCTTAGGAAAGGAACCCAGCAAGCATTTGACGTTGAACTTCAAAGTTCAACAATCAATTTTCACGATATGATGTTATGGCATATTAAAAATCCTATTAAAACAGCTTTGGAAACTGTTTTTGAAACTGAACTGATACCTGAAAGGTATTTAAGTCCTGATTTCTCAAAACTGCCGCTATGGGCGACTATAGACGTCGTCGCAACCTTCATTTTGGCGCTAGATTCACACAGGTTTTCAATGTTGGTGCAGGCCGTCATATCAACATCTGTTCAACGGCATAATGTTTGCTGGGAAGAGAGGAGAAAGGAGGAGAGAGGAAGGAAAAGCAGAATGTGACTGGTTGTGTTTATTTGTGAAACCAAAGTACCAAAGTAGCTGGGTTTAGAGACAAGAGAAGGAAGAGGAGGTGAAGGGAGAATGTGATCTTTGCATGAAACCTTGACTCCTCTTTGCCCCTTTTCACACAACACCTAGCCCAGGGAGTTCGAGAACATTTGCCTTTGGCTGAGTGAAGGGTCACATACAGGGTTGTACTGAACTGTTGACTAGTTGATTCCTGGACTATTGAGACCAATAATCCACTGCTCTGAATCATCTGACTGGATAAGATATACATGGTGTGTTTTCCATCTACCTTCAGTCTTTTCATGGGCGTCAATTGGGTATGACAAGGTGTGGTACTCTTCATATGTCATATCCTAAGTGGGTACAAATGGTCTAACCCTAACCCTAACCCTAATTGGTTTAGTGTGAAAAGGGGTTAAATAAGCCTAAAGTGAATGCTAAACCTGGGCTAAGAATGTCCAGTGTGAAAAGGACTCCATTGTTTCTCTTCTATCCAGTCGAGTCGTCTAATGAATCTGCGGTGATTCTTTGTTTTTTTGGTTCATATTTTACTTTAAGTAGTAGTGTAAAAAAAAAAAGTATTATTCCCCCCACTTTTGTTTAATTAAAAACATTGTCTTTCTATTTATTATTATTATTATTATTATTATTATTATCATTATTGAAAAGGACACAATGCTCTTGTTTATCTGGGTTGTGTTGATGCCGGTGAGACTCACTGCTGCCACCTAGTGTACAGGATGGTCGACACCGCTGCTGCACTGGGAGCAAAGCGCCATCTCTTTTAACACATGCTGTGTAAAATATGAAGCAATAAGTGTTGTGTCCCATGTGAGAATGGCACATGGTTCTGAGGAGCGCTTAACCATTATTTTGTGTATATGCAACCTGTAACTATACAGCTGAAAATGTACAATAATAATAATAAAGACACTGTAGTCTATGGAACTGGAGGAAATCAAACCTGTGACTGTTTGTTGGAGGTATTCATCCTGTTGTATGTGTTGATGGGAGAAGAGCAGAATAAAGCAGAATAGACGAGCTTAAAGACAATTAGGTTAGAATAGAATAGAACAGAATAGAATAGAAAAAGGCAGGAGAGCTTCTGCCTTTTTAAGTAGGGTTAAAAAGCCTATAAGTTTAGAGATAAATATAACAAAAAAAGGATGAAAGAATAAAGCAGAAGGGAACAGATGAAAGCTGGATTGAACTGAAATGAATAGAATAGAATAGAAAAGAAAAAGGCAAAAATAGAATAGGACAGAATATAGAAAACACATGAAACACATGAAAATAGAACAGAATGAAGCTGAATATATCATGATAAAGCAAGGAAACAGTGCAGACAGCGCACACACACACAAACACACACACGCACACACACTCCTTCACAGATGGTAATAACTGTGGACTTTAAGAGGGGGAACAGGAGTTCACAGGTCATTCAAGTCTCCACATTGACAGCAGGCAAGTTCATTTGATACGTAAATTGCTTTTGGATTAAATTCACGCTTGCTGTACAGTGAGGCTTAAGTGTTTGAATGACAGTGGTCTAATAGCTCTCAGATAAAATACGCTGCACGTGTCAAGCCGCCACAGTTAACCAGAGTAATGGTAATAACGGAAGATAGGCATATTTGCTTTCAAAATAAAAGCATAATATTTGTCTAAAAATTGGTATTGCATATGGACCAACAAATCGTTTCAAAATACAATAGATGAAATATGGACTGAAAATCGAAAAGTCTGGAATCATGTGGCACCCTGACAGAGTGGTCTAAGAGGCGTGAGTTCAAGTCTCACTTCAGTAATACCGTTTTGACCAGCCTTTCAGACACCCTGTATTGTATTGCACTGCATGTTGTTTCCTGATAAAGATTGCTTTATGGACAGGAACATTTAATGCTAAGTATCAGGATTTGATGAGCGTTTAGGAACAATTATGGCATGCACAATTTAAGGTTAAAATTGACTTTTTCAAGGTAGTAGACATTTTTCTTTCAAAGTTTAGTTTTAGTTTAGTTGAGTTTTATTTTGCACAATTTAAAAAAAAATACACAAATGACAAAGATAACAAATAATATGCAGGGAGAGGCAGAAAACCCAATGGGCTTATTTGAAGCCTCCACCTAAAAAAATGTTAAAATTTCACAATGTTATAGAGAACACAAAAATAACATACAGAAAATAATATGACTACATAAAAGTGATGGCAAACTAATAAAAACAAAATATATAAGCAACAACAACAATAATAATAATAATATCAAAATTAAAGGCAAAAAATGTGAGTGTTTGATATGTGTGAGCTTTGTGGTTAGATCTTTCTTTTTATATTTTCGGCCTATAGCCTATATGGCGTCTTGCTAAAGTCTAAATGTTTATGAATATAGCATACTGTGAAAATAATATTATGGAAATTGTACTTTAATTTTCTGTAAATTCCTAATAATACTAATAACAATAGCACACATCACATTGAAAACAAATACCACAAACATTGTTAATACACAATAATTTTTATTGATTTATTGATTTAATGCTGTTGTGGGAAAATCGTAGCTCAAAGATTATATTATTTACAGAAGGGAAGTTATGAGTTATTCGACATATCCCAAATAGACAATTTCTCCAGCGAACCAATTTTTATGAAGGGATGGATAATAACGCAAGGGAAAAGCCCTCTCAGTTGGCCAAACACAAGAGGTCAAGTTATTATTATAGTTATAGGTTCTCAAAACAATGGTTAAAAATACGTCTTAATTTCTGCATTATTTTCTTCTAACATAACAGTTCTAGTTTGTTTTTTTCTGATTTATAGTTAAACATGTCTGTAGGGCATTGACATTAGTATATGCTGGGTACTGTGTTAATATAAAACAATCTATTATTGATTGATTTGAGACAATTGAAACCATAATCGTGTATAAGTTAGTTGTACATAATATTAGTTGTACATAACATATGCTGATTCTTTTAGACATGTTCTGCTGAAGCAAATAAATCACATTAATAATTGATGTCTTTAAATTTGACCATTTTCGGGCCAAAAACATCCAACATGCAAATTTTATTCTTATCAAGGTGAAAAACCTCTGAAACAGCCTTCAGACCATGGGGCACTGAAACCCAGGATAATCATAATCATAATCATAACATAATGGAATCTGATGAAAATGTCCCATTAGAATCAATTCAGGTTAAGGGCTTCCCATAGACAGCCAGTGTAGTATTGATCAATTCTACAATCCAGTGTTAATTTTGGCAGGGATTTTCTTTTTTTTTTAAACTTTTTGTCAGTAATAATTTAGAGTCGCTAGTCTCCAGACCCGGAACTGGGATCTGGGGTGGAAGAGGTTTCAAAAGTGGGTTTTCTTTGTTCAGAGAAGAGATGAACGTAAAACACAATTAGGCCTACTTCACTCACATTGTTTTACTTAACAGAACGCGTTGAGTAAACTCAAGTCTCAGACTGATCATTGTCGCGTAACTGGGTGGGATGAATATCGATTTTCTCATAATTGCAGGTACAATATAAAGACGAAAAGACATCAGTAATAATCTCTATAACAAAAACTAACTGGCCTATAAAAAATGAATTTCTATGCTGGCGGCAGCGGCGCGTTCTTAACATAAAGAAGACATCAAAGTCATAGAAATGTAAGCTACTCGTTTTATTTAACTCTATTCATATACATGTGTTATTTTCATTCCTTAACAGTCACCAGCGTTAGGTTGGCACATAGTATACCAGCTATCCTCATCCATGCCAGTTTGGCAGCACCGAGCCGGTCATCAAGGTTACTCCAAAACAAAAGCTAAAGGCAGAACCGTGCGTAAAGCAACAAAGGGAGGCATTTAAAAGCCTGATTTGAATAAGCATAAGCAGCTACAGTTTGAATTTTAACATGTCCATTCGTCCAAATTATTAATTTCCTTATTGTTACATTTTTGTCAAAGGGACTTTTCGTTATTTTAGTCTCGTTATTTTTTTTTCATTGTGTTTTTTTAGTTCATAATTTTTGTCATCATCATGGTAATATTGGTCGCCAACGAAATTTTATCGTCATGATTTTCGTTGACTAAATTAACACTGCTACAATCAATATGTAATCAATCAAACTGCATCATATCAGACGTGGACGACACTGACAGGCCAACATCCAATTTCTAATAAAAAGCCCTGATATTTCAAAGTGGTATCACTATTGCCTTATTCTCTGCTATCTGCTAGCATTCACTTCAGCTTTAAATTCCCTGAAAAGCGTCCCTGACCTGCCACTTTCTTACAGGACATGCAGAGTGAAGAGCACAGGTGAAATGGACACCAGGAGCAAAATGGACAGAGAGAAGAGAGAAGCAGTTCCAGAGATGCTGCCGGAGCCGCCGAAGATGACGAAGTCCGGCTGGTTGGTGGTGATGTGGATTTTGATCCAGGACTGATACTGGGACACTCTGGTGTAGACTCCTGGGCGATTACACCGGGCACAACCCCGACCCCAACTCACCACTCCAGACTGGATCCAGAGGGAGTCCTGTTTGTTCACCATCGGCCCGCCTGAATCCCCCTGGACAGGAGGAACATATTATGTCAGTTAAATCACCAACAGTGGGAAGAGTACTAGAATGTCCTGCTCAAGTAGAAGTCCTGTTACTTTGCTGATATTTTACTTAAATAGAAGTAAAAGTAAGAAGTGTCTGATTTAAAATGTCCTCTGAGTTCCTTTTTAGAAAAGAGAACGTTGTTAGCTGTGATCTTTTCCATGTGATTCTAAAAGGAGCGAGGACAGAGTTCAAATTAGATTCTTTTAATTGGAAAAACTGGAAATTGCAAAATAAAGTGCAGAAACACAGTGAAGTCAGATTCCACTTCTCACTGTGAGTGGATCCACAGTTTGTCAGTTTACTTCTGTCCAGTTTCTGATGCTGATGGAGATACAAAATCTGTTCTGTAATGGATGGGATTTAAAAATGTAGCGAAGTGCACTACTTCAGTAAAAACTCATTTAAGTAAAAGTAAAGTTACTGACTTTAAAAAATCCTCCAAAAGGTACAAGTACACACAAAAGCTACTCAATTATGGTAATGTGAGTAAATGTAATTAGTTACTTCCACCCTTGATCACCAGCGAATACATGAAAACTCTCCAATCCAGAATGTATTTTGGATTGGATGCAAGTATTTACCATGATCTAGATTTTACTAAAGGGATAATTAGGCCTGACTGGTTTATTCCAGTCTGTTCATAGTTAATTATACAGGACTTGTCATATTTTAAATACACTAGTTTAAAGCTGCACTAGGCAAGATTTTTATGTAAAAATACACCTGTATTATCATCTGGAATCATGACAGAGGGCTGCAACAGAGAAGAGCAGCTCATCTCCACTAACAGACACTGTCGAGTCGACCCGTTTGCCTAAAATAAATTCTGGAAATCTTCTCCAAAGTTTGAGTTTCTGTAGGTGGCGCTCTTTTCTGTCTGTTCAGCCATGGTGGCTATCGCTGCTCATGCTAACTACCCAGTTCTTCTTCTTCTGTTTATTCCAAACAAACTGGAAACATAAATCGCATCACTTCCTGTGCAGCAGAGGATTTTTCCCAGGAAAGAGCTGCCAGACACCGACTGTTTAGAACAGACAGTGGAAAAGTATGGAGGTATTATTGGAGCAAAACATCTGAGCACCTGTGACAGTGGAATTTGTAGTTGTAGAAAATGCTCACACATCAGTAAATTTGAAGTCACAGAGAAAAATGCTTTAAGAGTTGCAAACTTGTAGAATTTTTTTCTCTCCCACAAACACAACACAGCAGTTACACCTTCTCAAATTCTTCATTTACAGGTGCACAAATCCTATTCTACGAATCACAAATTAAGAAACTCATACGCTCACATTTTTGCTACAGTTGCTGCAGTGAATATGGTGCAAAACACATTCACACACCCGTATCAAATAATGGCACTGTTCAGAGATCACAGAACCCTTTTGGCCAATCAAAGGAGCTCGTTCGGGCACCTGCGCAGTGGTGTCTTTCTTGGCCCCGCCTGGCCCACATGAACGAGTCTAGTGGCGTTGTCATAGCGACCGTGACGACGGCGCGTTCATGTGCAGGTTTCTAGGTGCTAGGTTCTGATTGACTGTTGCTGCTGCAGACTCGGCTCTTCGTTGAAACCATCGTCCAGGTATGACTCTATCATTTATTCAATCACAGAACATTTGTTTATTTGTATAAATCTTACATCCGATGTGAAGTGATTCAGTCTGGATAAAGTTGAGCTAAGCTAACGTTGGTAATAACGGTTAGCATAACAAGATGGAGTCAGCTAACACATCCATGGGTTAACATCAGGCAAGTTAACTTAAAGATAGAAAGTCAAGTTCATGCCACACATCGCTAGCCAGGTCCATGTCAGTGGTTTACTCTCGCTTAACCAGGTGAGGAGATTTATTTTGAACTTAATTTAGAGCGTTTTCAATGTGAGATGGTTCACATCGGTCATAGATAGTAATGACTTGGTAGCTTTTTCACCTCTACTGGAGCCAGTGCTTCACAAATTAAGTACTTTTCACCCTGTGCTGTAATCATCATGATGATGTAAGTTATGCTAACTGTTTTCTGTCAGACACTGAGCCACAGATACTTACTGCAGTTTCTTCTGTTACAGAAACTCCTGCTTTTCAAGAACCACTGACACGTCTCTGGAAAATGCTACCAAAGAAATTAACTTATTTATGATGTGTTACACTAGTTTCTTTCTTCACTAGATTTCTTATTTATTTATTTA
>NW_027281374.1:0-134168 GCF_046629955.1 Centroberyx affinis
CCCACCTTTTTAGGCTGACAGAAATCTGTATGACGACACCGGTGGAATAAAATCGATATAACAAAAACATACCAGACATATGCACAAAATGTACGGAAACTAGAGGAACGTTGTTTCATTGTATTTGGCAATGCAGAAAGATTAAAACGTTGTGGGAAGAGGTAAGAGGTATAACCGAGAAGATTATTTCAAAACAAATCTTATTGGACCCCAGGCTTTTTCTGTTGGGTTTATATCCAGAGAAACATAATTACAGTAAAAATGAACGAACATTTATAGATTCTCTGCTTGCTTAACGCCAAAAAATGTATTGCACTGTTATGGAAAACGGTTCACAGACCAAGCACTAATCAATGGATAAGATGGATGTTATCAAGCCTTCCATTAGAAAGGATAACTTACATATTAAAGGCTAAACAGCGTATATTTGAGAATATGGATGCCCTTCATTAATTATGTTAAGGACTTAGATTTAACAGATGATCAAGTGAATGACTAATTTTTGTGGACAATGCAGTTTCTGAGCTTATAGAATTTAAAAAAATATATATTTTTCTTCTAAATACTTGTTATATTTTGTATCTATTGCAATTAATATACTCCATTTTGTTTAGATTACCATTTGTTAAAACAGGAGGAGCATTCTTGTTGTTTTTTTGTTTTGTTTTGTGTTAATGCAGCAATTTTATGTTGTATTTTATATTATATGAATGTAAAAGGCTGTATTTCATGGTGTTCAAAAATTAAAAAATATAAATATTGTGGAAAAAAAGAAATCTGTATGACATGAAATTCATAGTATATATCATTGTAACTTTGTATGTGAAAACGGTCTTTTAAAGTAGTAATTGGCTACATTTTCATATAAATACATTTCTGTGTTGTTACTATCACTGATTGATATAACACAATAATGATTCAACCTATAGCCAGTTCATGAATGATATATGATATATAAAAATTCTGTCACGCAAGTTTCCCTTTATAAATCCCAATCCACTTGTAATTTTGCACGTGGCCAAGCCTCAAGCCTCACCCTGTTCAAGCAATGTGACACTTAGTTTTAACATGGGGGTTATTCGGCACTTGACCGCCATGAAAACCAGAATATAAACTAATCACCAAGATCGGATGCAGCTGGACGAGTTTGTAGCGTTCTGATGTTAACTTCCCATTCATTTGAACGAAGCCACGAAAATAGACTGAAAACTGACATCTAACATGTTTGTGAACAGATTCAACAACAGATCCTGCTCCTGTGATTTTCACAGCTGTTTGGTCATATTCTTTAGAGCATAATTTCGCCAAATAGCATTTTTATTGATAGAAGACAACATAGCGGAGGCATGTATCCCTCCCATGTATGTTCTCTCAAATAACCCCCATGTTAAAACTAAGTGGAATATTGCTTTAACTCCCACTATTAGCCATAAATTGGTAATGAAATGGCCTTTATAAATATGTAGGCTAAATGTACTTGTCACACCCAAGTTGTCACTCATTCCTCCACTAGGTGGTGCTCTTTTACAAGCTGCTGCTGTCTTTTTAAGTAGGTCAAAAGTTTTGACATCTGTGCAGTCAGTGGAAGTGGTTATAGTTGAGTTTCAGCTGATGTCTGTTAGCTGTTTAAAGTTAGTGAATGCTAACTTTTCTTCTCCACTAAAAGTAGGCTAAGCAATGTTAGTTTATAGCATTTAAGGGGTTATATTACGCTAAAGGTACCTGTTTGATGATGCTTACCAGCTAGTTTTGCTAATTTTGGCGAGAAGAGCTAGCGAGAGAAGCACAATCTATGATAAAGCTACTTTAACCTTGTCGCTAACGTTTAGCTTTCAGTTGAGTTTTGACAGTTTGCTAAGCACACATCTGCACAGTTCTCAACTGACACACTTTACAGACTTAATGCCCAGACTAACTTAAAATTCCGTAGTCACCATTTTATGCTGTACTAGCCAAATTTCCACAGTAAACAATGGGTTCTATCCATTCAAGTTCTGTGTGTCTGTATGCAGAACATCAGCTGCATCAACTTGTTCGTAACCAGTTGAAGTGGCACTGTGTTAATTTGCATTGTCCCTATCAAATAAACTATGTTAATAAATAAAATAAACACTGGAAATAAACTCAGCAGTAATGGAGGTATTGCCTCATCTGGCTCCCATCCCTGTTGGCAAGAACAGTTTAGTAGAGATTTACGAATGTTAACTCCCGGCTCTCTTTCTGGTACATTGGGCATAGTTTTAATTTTGTGGATAGCGGAGAAAGCCTTACTTACTAGCTAAGGATGGCATTCACCCTAACTGTAATGATGCCTGGTAGCTATCTGATAACATTCTCTCAGTAAGTGACTGATTATAGCGGATGCTCACTGTGGTTTAGGCACTTCACAGTGTTCTGTTTTGAGCCGAAGTGCAGACATTCCTCCTCTCGAGCCCGTCCTGGCTGTTAGGGCCTCTGGTCCTTTAGATCATCCCCCTAGATAAATGGCAACATCCATCGCCTTTAAAAGGAATGCAGAGGAACTGAGCCAAAGCGGCAAAGCACCATGCTTCATGCCCATTACTCACAGGTGAAAGACTTATTATGCGCAATCGATCAAAAAAAAATTAAAATACGACAGCTAAATATTTTCTTCAGCTCATTAGTGCTAATCAGCATTAGCACTCCAGATTTTGTGTTCAATGCACTGATTGCCTTAGATCAGTGATTCTCAACCTTTTTCATATATCAAGGACCCCTAGTTTAGTCCATATTAGGGCCACAGACCCCCATTGATGAGATTTTGTCTCTCAAACCCAAATCTGAGAATATTTTTATTGTCAGATATGATTTTGTCCAGAATTCCATGACTGTCTGTATTGTGGGTAGAGAGATAACAGAGAAACTATGATCAGAACAGTTATTCTTCTACATTCTCTAACTGTGTTCACTTCTTGTAAATGAAATAATGCTGAAGTTTAACAATTCATCAATTTGCTGGGGACCTCCTGGAACCCCCTCAAGGACCCCTGGTGGTCCCCGGACCCCATGTTGACCCCATGACTGCCTTAGATAGATGAAACTGTATTGATCCCTGTGGGGAAATTGGGTAATAGCAGCAGCAAATAGAAACAGGATACAGCAGGGGACAAAAAAGAAAACTACAATATAAAATAGCCACAAAACAATAAAAAGCAATAAAAACAATTTAAGCAATTAAAATAGAATGTGACTCCTGACCACTGGTGTTCTTCCTGCTCCTACTGCTGACTATGAGAATTTTTTTGCCCTTTACTTAAGAAGTTCAATCAATAAAGTTTATCAGTATTAGATCAATTTCAGACTAGTTTTCGTCACCATCATACACTGTCAGTAGAAAGTGTTTCGAAACCTAAACAGTGGTGACAACTCTACTAAAAAGTGGTGGCAATTAATAACTTTTAATGAGATATAATGTTGTGATATAAGTTGGTAAAATGTAAAAATGATAAGCCTATACTGTTACTAAGACATAATTTAGTGTATTTAATTAAACTGAGCGCATTCAACTGTGATTATACAAGTGCCATATTCACTGATATGGGTCGGCCTATTGCTTTGGTATTTTTTGCAAGCACTCAAGTGTTGCTAGTGGAGCATATCGTAATTACATGAGTAGGTTATAATTATCTATTTTTTGGGGGTAACGTTATGTTTGTCACTTTGAAAAATGTGCTTTAAACATCATAATCATTTATTTAATGATTTAATTAGTGAGTAAACACATCAGAAAATATCCAGTATCAACTTTATTTGTCTTTATTTCATTGATTTATATTAAGATGAATGCCATAGAGAATTTATATAATAAATGTCTAACCCACCACATGTAATGACAGAGGCTATTCATTTTGATCAAAATGTCAGATTATAGAAGCCCAAGTAAAAAAAAAAAGTCCACAAAATGTTTTTTTCAAATGATCATAGCCTAGATGTGTATTGATGTGATATTTATGTGAATGGATACACCAGAAAACAACAATATTAACTTTATTTCTTTATTTCAATGGTAACACTTTACAATAAGGGTCACTAAGTTAAGGGTTAGTTAATGCTTAATAAGCATGAACTAACCCTTAATTAACAGTTAACTAATGTGTCTGGTAATCATTTACTAATGTGTTCATGTTAACTAAGGTATTAATTTATACATTATTTAATAGTCGTCTTTATAAACTATTAAATAATGTATAAATTAATACCTTAGTTAACATGAACACCATTAGTAAATTACACATTAGTTAACTGTTAATTAAGGGTTAGTTAATGCTTATTAAGCATTAACTAACCCTTAACTTAGTGACCCTAATTATCTCCGCCAAGGAGGTTATGTATTCGGTGCCGTTTGTTTGTTTGTTTGTTTGTCTGTTTGTCAGCAGGATTACGGAAAAACCACTGGCCCGATTTTCGTGAAACTTTGTGGAGGGTGTAGCATGGGCCATGGAAGAATCCATTAAATTTTGGAGCGGATCCGTATATTGGTTGCGCTTGTACATTTGCATATCAAAGAAGACTGGACTATTGGCCTTGGCGGAGGTCTGCGCTCTCCGAGTGCCCTTCTAGTTGTAAAGTGTTACCATTTCAATGAGGGAGAACGCGTGCGTCAGCCATCGAGAATTAAACCATGTCAATTTTATAGCTTGGATGCAGCCATTGGACACAACGCAACACGAGCAGTGGAGCATCTTTCAGTGCTTTTAAAAGAATCGTTCCTTTGATGGCTGATGCCCAATGGCTGTAATGGAGCAGGGCCGTAACTCTCCTTACAAAAGATCCCCTGATGAATGTAGATTCAGGCAAGTGCTCAGTGTTGTTGCTCGACCATTGACATTATTGATCAAGCTCTTCTGCTTGGTTGATTTAGAAACTTGCTTGGTATCTCTGGAATTGAACTGGACTGGTTCTCATCTCCTCTCTGTCCAATAAGAACATTTTCAGTCTTTACTGGTGATTAGGTTTCTCCTGCTTCATTGATTATGTATGCTCAAGGCTCAATTCTTGGGCCATTCTCAGTATATTTGTTACCCCTTGTCCATATGGTGTTTGCATCTATTTTCACTGCTATTCTGACAATACTCAGCTGTATTAACCCAAACAATCAGTAAGTGAAAAGATGGCATTGTTGTTACAGATCTTGAACATATATCTTCAACTGTATCTTGGTCTGTGTTTTAACCTTTATTCATCCAGGGTTTTTCCAAGCATACAAGCACTTGTTCAGCACTACCCTGCTTCATATAGCCTACATTCATACCTAGCAGCTGTTAAATACAACCACAGTCTTCTACTGTTGGTCAGAGCAACCATAAGCACTCCATATATTGAGTCTGTATCTAAGAATTTCCTTTGATTTATATTAAACCTGGAGAAAAAGCACCACAGACTGCTGTGTGGTGAAAGGTTGTCACTGGCAGAGTGAGTTTTGGATGGTCCGGTCAGATTATATCCAGTAGAGTTTGATAGAAGACGATCCACTGAGTGGAAAAGCTGCTGCTTTCTAGGCTTTGGAGATAAATATGTTGGTTGGTCTCCATATCGTTTTCACAGACTTGCTTTTTTGGAGATATTTTGACAAACCCCGTTTGGACCATAGACTGTAAAAGAAGATGGACGTAGTGAGTGTGTCGTCACCCATAGGTTACTGAAGGGCCTGGAGGGACTGAAGCCTGGAGATTGGGTTAAGATCGCCACCATGTTGACATTTTTTCGGCCACTGTTGTCCCATCGGCAAGCTGTCAATCACTGGTCAGACAACCTGTCAATCACAACCCTGTTTTATATCCATTATATCCCGTTAAAGGAATAGTTCACCCAAAAATGAAAATTCTGTCATCATCTACTCACCCTCATGCCAAATGAAACACAGGTGAAATTTGTCAGTCCATATAACACACAGGGAGGTTGCCAGCACAACTTGGTAGCAGCCTTCTCCAAAACAACTGAAGTCAATGGGGACCTGTTCTTTAGAGTTCCAAAACAAAAACAGCCAAACAATCACACTGTGAATAGAAAGACCTATACACCATTATTTGTTGCAAATCAATCAGCTGTAGTTAAAGGGTAACTTCGGTATTTTTCAACCTGGACCCTATTTTCTCAATTGCAGGTGTCTAAGTAACTAATGGGGACAACAATTTTTGAAATTGGCCCAGTATTGAGCGAGATCGCTTCAGCCGGCAGCCGCGAAACAGGCTGCAATGTAATCCGACGGGGCAAACGCGAACCGTCAATGTACGTCCACTAAAAGTGCTTGTTTTGCCACTGACAGGCTCAGATTGTTATTATAAGTGTCTGACAACATTATGGAAAGGACTCTATACAGAAATGAAACGTACTTCCTTACCTTATGCTTGATCCGGTCTGTGTGTAACCAAGTCTCGCTCAAGTCTCGCGAGAGCTTAGTTGTTGCAGGAAGTGAGTGAGAGTTGGAGAGAGGAGTGCCGGGGGGAGTTTGTTGTGTTGGAGTACAGAAATTGTAGCTCAGTGTTATCTAAAATATTTTTTAAGTCATGGCTGAATATTTAGCTGATTTCGACAACGTGGAAGAGGCCTTTGAATTCGATGACCGCCCTTATTTATTTGAGCCAGAGTATACGGATGAAGAGCTAAAGGCAGAACGGCTCTGGCTAAAGGTAAGGAAGTATGTTTCATTTCTGTATAGAGTCCTTTCCATAATGTTGTCAGACACTTATAATAACAATCTGAGCCTGTCAGTGGCAAAACAAGCACTTTTAGTGGACGTACATTGACGGTTCGCATTTGCCCCGTCGGATTACGTTGCAGCCCGTTTCGCGGCTGCCGGCTGAAGCGATCTCGCTCAATACTGGACCCATTTCAAAAATTGTTGTCCCCATTAGTTACTTAGACACCCGCAGTTGGGAAAATAGGGTCCAGGTTGAAAAATACCGAAGTTACCCTTTAAGATTTGCACTAAATGCTGGTGTAAATATACTGTAGGTCTTTTTGGAACTCTGAAGAACTGGTCCCCACTGACTTCAGTTGTTTTGGAGAAGGCTGACATGGAGTTGTGCTGGCAACCTCCCTGTGTGTTATATGGACAAACTTCACCTGTGTTTCAACTGGCATGAGGGTGAGTAGATGATGACAGAATTTTCATTTTTGGGTGAACTATTCCTTTAATGACACAATTATTTCGAAATTGTTTACTTACTTTATATTTGGAGTGAGAAGTTCTGAGGTTGTGGTCCCATTGTCTTGCATGGAGTTGAGCGGTTTGGAGTCATTTTGGAGCCAGCCCCTAGTGGACGTTAGAGGAATTGCCGCCTGCCGCCACTTCCTTATTGGTTTCAAAATTCACCTGTGGTTTTGGCCGCTTGGTTTGGACTCGTTGGGAGCAAGAGGCCGAGCAATAGAGCTTGCCGTTTCAACCAGCTGACTCTGGAGTCAATATTGTCTGCAGGTCCATGTACTACAGGTATGTAAGAGACAAATGATATATAGGTCCAAAATCACTGAACTTATCCTTTAAGGCAGATCCATTTTGGTGCTGTAAAGAACTATTTTTAGAAAAGTTCTCTATAGAACCATGCTCAAATAATTCTATACAGAAACTATATGGTGCAGTTTCATATATAATGTAGTTTCATGTATATGGTAGAGTTTCATATATTATCACGAAACTGACCAAAGAACTGTTGAAGAAGCCCCCCTTTTTTCCTTTTTTTTTTTTTTAGATTGACACTGTGATGACTGGAAATGTATTCAGGTAAATGCAAATGAAACTGACTGATTGATTAATTGATGCAATTTATCAGTTGAGATGGGCAACCCTACGAAGAGTTGCTAAAAGAATTTCATCAGTGTTACAGTGAATGGAGAGTTTTAGTATCACATGGTTGAAATGCAGTTTGAGAGGCCTCTCCGCCTAACCCAGAAAAACAGCCTGGGGAAAATACTGAGATATAATTGGTTGCATTGATTCACAAGGCACTTCCCATTTGACTTTAACTTGCTTCACCTTTTCAGCGTGAATGGGCATTCGCTGTTATTGCTCACAGCATGGATTTTATGTATCCAATTATTTTAGAGATACATAAGTGCCTCCTTTGGTTGAGAGATGGGGGTGATTTGGGATTCAATAGACGCTGTTGTGGATTACTGCAATTCTACGGCTGAAGTAATGGGCCTGTTCGCATTTTGATGGGTCAATCAGCTGCTCTGTTCAGATGAGGGTTTAGCTGGGTTTGATTCATCTGCTTTAAAAAAAAAAAAAAAGATTCAGATGCCACCAAAATACTTATGAGGATTGCCTTCAAGACAGTCTAAAGGATTTACTGGAGTAAGTGCCAAAATGAGGACACGGAAAAATACATACTGTAAAAGCACACGCATTTACAGTACTTTTGCGGACCTTCCAATGACTGCATTAATTCCCTAACCCCTAACCCTAACCTTAACCCATAGCAATAACCTGAGTCTGGGAGACAGGAAGTATTAGAAACTTCCTGTCTTCTGATTTTCTTGTGTGTCACACTGTTGGAGTCCCCCAGCAGGGAGTGTATCTATGTTCCCAGAGTCCTATTTTCCCAGGGTCCTATGTTCCCCAGATTTATATGGCACATAATGGGAACATGACAAAGGGTCCTATGTTCCCAGGGTCCTATGTTCCCCAGTTCTAGATATATGCTCTCCCAGGGTCCTATGTTCCCCGGGTCCTATGTTTAACCCTAACCCTAACCCTAACTAACCATATTAAGTGAATACAGAGCTGGGGAACATCTTTTTCAGGTTCCCATTATGTGCTATATAGAGCTGTGGAACATAGGACCCTGGTAACATAGGACCTTGGGAACATAGGACCCTGGGAACATAGGACCCTGGTAACATAGGACCCTGGGAAGATAGGACCTTGGGAACATAGGACCCTGGGAACATAGGAATGACTCCCCCCAGCAACAACAGCTAACTGGCTAGCTCATTAGCTGGTAGCTGTTAACTATCCTGTCTACGAACAAAAATGGATAAATTCCAAGAGGATTTGGACTTAGAAATATCAGGGACATGTATTGCACTTTCAGTCCCTTTCTTTAAAAAACTACAATGCATTTGTTTGGAAAGGGCTTTCCTTGGCTACTGTTTTGCTAGCACATGTGCACAACCATGGACAAGGCCTAGTGCTGATGCTCAGCTTAACTACCACAGGTAAAATCTAATACAAATATTGTAGAATCTTTTATTTATTGGCTCCGTTGGCTACACCGGAAACCCCGAAATATTGGCCATCGCCCCCAGAGTCTAATCGTCGTCAGACCGATAGATGATGGGTTCCGAGATTGGATATAGCTCAACCCTATAGATCTTCTGTACCAATTTGGATTGAACTGTCCACTGTGAAGCCATGCCACTCCTTTGGATTTGCTGTAGATCTGAGGCTTACCACTGTGGAGGTTGCTTCCATCTATGAGGTATTGGTAGCTTTATACATAGACTGACGCCACATCATTTATGGAATTTCTTTATTTTTAGGGTGCAATACTCTTCCTGTAATCGTTCATCCGCAATTATATTTTCTCTCTTCAAGATCAGTTGTTCTTGGCTCATTAAATCCAGACTCGTGGAGCAAGTGGATGGGCCCTCCAACAGGACTGCAAAGGGGTTGCCTCTGAAGCTTTGGTGGACCTGGGAAGCCTGTTGGCCTGTTTTCCCGCCCATGATGAAGTAGGCCATTTTATAGCAGCCTATAAAAGCATGTTGTGTTGTTGTCTGGTGACATCTTATGTTTTGTTTTAATCCCTTATCTAATTGGACTTTAAAGGGTTTCATGAGACCAAGAGTGGTAGAATTTTCTCAACCCACAGAAGACCACATAATCCTTCAATTGAACATGTAAGATGCCAAAATTGGAGTTAAAGGGTTTTCACATGACAGCAGCAATATTTGGCTTAATCTGGTAAATGTTCTTTAAACTGACTTTGGGGCTGTACTTTTTGTAGCTGAATTCAGTTTCATCTGTACCTTTTTTTAACGGTATATATTGTACATATTATGCTGTTTTTGCATTGATATGCTTCAATTTCTGAATAAATGAAATGAGAATTAACTTCTACTTTCATGTATTTCTCCACTGTACACAATATTGCAATGTTAAGTACTCAAAGAACCATGTATTACTTGAAGAACCATTTTTAGTTGAAGAACCATTTGAAAGGGGTTCTTTATTGAACCAGTTGGGCCCACCAAGAACTATTTTGAAAAACAAGAACTATGTTTTGTTAAAGTTCTTAAAAAACCCCCAGAAATGGTGCCTCAAAGAACCATTTTTTGGTGGTTCTTTGATTGTTCTTTAGAGAACCTTGGTCTAAAAGGTTCTATGGCATCACTCTGAAGAACCATTTTCAGTTCCATTTTGCACCTTTATTTTTCTCCATCATTTGCAAAAGCGCTGCATCGTGGTCCATACACCTGAAATGGTGGCATTGGTACTCCCCAATAAGTCATGAATGCTCTCAGCCAGCACACTAGGTGGTTTGGGTGGAGAGCCACTGCTTGCATACAGAAAAATCCATTACACAAAGTCATTTCAAACCAGTGTTTAGAAAATGCATTGCCTGAATGTGCTTACCTGTTTGTTCTGTTTCTTTACTGAAGGCTGCTATCTCTGTACGCAAATCAGTCACGACTGCATACCAGCACTTCTCACTATCTTCAGTGGTACCATTTAGCTGGTAAGGGTTGGGCTAAAAATATTTTCAGTATATCTTTATGTTGTACAACCTCCACCACCAGTCCCCTCTTGTCAATTTGTGACATATTTATCAGTTTTGGAAATACATTCTTTTGCCTATAGATTCTTAGTTTGTTATATATACTTATTAATGGTGCTGTTTTCTGTATTTAGATTTTTTCTGCATCACATTATCTAGATTGCTCCTTAAATGTGTTGAATCCTTAGCAACAGTTATCAAGAACAACATGACGTCATCATAATTTCAATTTGCGACTATTTTTACAGAGTGTTCAGGTCCTGAAAAAGTCTTAAAATGTCTTCAATTATATTATTTAAGCTCAAGGATCAAAGGTTTCAAACTTGAAAGGTCTTAAATGCAGTCGATTTTTGGCAATTTTATCTTCAAAAATTTGCGATTTTTTTTTAGCCCAGTCATGCAGACCCATATTCTTATAGGTGATCAAAATTGCTCTTGTATTTCATTCTAACTGGCATTAAAATTGTCTTAAATTTTTGATTCTGAGATGCTTGATAAATACACACACACACACACCCAGAGGTGTAGCATCGTTTCAGTAAAATCATACACTCTCCCCGACATACCTCGATCAACAGATTCTTTTAATAAATAATACCATCATGAAAACCAAGGAAACAGACCCCAAAAATTTCAGCCAAAAAAAAAAAAAACCCAAAACAAAAACGATTATTCCTCAAGATCTGAATGACATATTTTTATCTTTTATATCATTACAGGACCAATTGAACCAATGAAGTAGCCAGCAGCACGTTATACAAAGCCGGATGACAGAATGTGATTGGTGGAAGGGGGGAGGTGAGGCGTTGTTGACGAGTCCAGACTACGAGGTGATTGGCTGGGGAGTAGGGGGGGAGGGGGGTAAAGGGTAAAGGGTCGCGACCTAGTCCATGAACCCCCCGTACCTCTTCTGGAGCTCGCCGCCGTCCTCCCAGGCCCGCTTCAGGACCCCCCCGCCGCTCTTGCCGTCCTCCGCCAGCCACTCGGGCCGGCCCACGCGCCTCATGAACCCCCCGTAGCGCTTCTTCAGCCCCCGGCCCAGCACCGCCTCCAGCAGGTCGGCCTGCCGGGCCTCCCCCCCCCCGCCGCCACCTCCTCCTCCTCCGGCCCGACGCATGAAGCCCCCGTAGCGCTTGGCCGCCTCGCCCACGGGACCGCCGCCCTCGCCCCCGTGCTCGGCCTCGGCGTTGAGGATCTTTAAGATCTCCAGGCGCACGTTTTCCTCCTCTTCCTGGTTCCCGGAATCCTCTAGCGCCCCCTGTGGGGAGGAGGAGGAGGAGGAGGAGGAGGAGCGGCGGGACATGAAGCCGCCGTAGCGCTTCATGAAGCCGCCGTACTTCTTGGCCAGCCGGTGCTCCGGTGAGGTGGCTTCCTCCTCCTCGTCGTCGGCGGCGACCGCGCCCCCCGCCGCCTCCTGCTCCTGCTGCTGCTGTCCCGGGTCGGTGTCAAGGGCGATGTGGTTCTCCTCGTCCAGCAGGACGTCCCGGCAGAGGCGGAGTTTCCGGCTGTCCAGCCCGCCCTCGCACTCCAGCGAGCATGTCTGGAAAGATAAAAATGATGATGACATGATTCCTGCCAACGTCATCATGCCAATATCGATACCGATATTTTCCGATTGAAGCCGCCAATAGCTGATATTTTGTCTCAATATTTGCTATCTTTAAATGTGACTACTTTCACACCAGAAAATTCCCAAAGAATTCCAAGTGTTTCCCCAGAATTGTATTCTTGTCAGAGTGGAAAAGCCTCTGAAACAGCATTTTGACCATGGAACACTAAAGTTCTCCACTGAAACCCAGGATAATCATAATAAGAATAATAACAACACTAATGTCTGGCCAATATCTAGTTTTCAATAAAAGGCCTGTCTGACTTCTGGCTTTGTTTACATAGTGATTCGCTGGATAAAGGATTTCTTTCAAACTTCACTCTACAAATTATCTGAGCTTTTGGATAAGTGGCTGGTATGTGACAGCTAAGCATGAGGGTTACATGGATTTTGAGGCTGTAGAAGGTTTGTTTATGTATTTTAAGGTATGATGGTTTGAGAAAAAAAAGGTTATTTTCCAACAAATTCCTTAAGAACCAGAGTGGGTGCACCCCAAAACAAATCAAATAAATCATCGCGGTTTGTATCATACTAACATAAAACTCGTATATCGCATATGGATATTTGAACAAACATTAAGGCTATACATATTTTTAAATTTTTAGCCTTTTATGTCCAAGGTCTGATCCTCCCATAGTGTTTTTTTCACTGTCAAACACATCTTTTGCCCATGGGACTTATTCCATGGGCCATCTGTTGTTATAGTTGTTATCGTTGTCTTGCTTGTCTGGGCTAGCCATGTTCATTTATACTGAACCAATAAAGGTCTTTGAATCGTAACTTCAAATGAAATGAGAGAGAGAGAGAGAGAGAGAGAGAGAGAGAGAGAGAGAGGAGAGAGAGAGAGAGAGAGAGAGAGAGAGAGAGAGAGAGAGATCTTAAGGACCAATTCTATTACCAGAAACTCAATCTGCCATGACTATCTTCTCTTTTGGCCATTGGACAGGCAGATTGTGTAAGCTCACAAGAGGAAGAGGAAAAGTCGCAGAAAGAAAGAAAGAAAGAAAGAAAGAAAGAAAGAAAGAAGGAAAGAAACAAAAAGACATGGGTGTCAATTGGTTACGGGAAGATATGGCACTCTCTATCCCTTCAGGACTAGTGTTTTTTTCATTATCAAGTGAAATTTGCTTCTCAATATTATGACTTAGTATCTCTAGTACAGTGGTTCTCAACCTGGGGGTCGGGACCCCCCAGTGGGTCGCAAGATAATTTTGTGGGGGTCGCGGGGTGATTTATGGAATAGGAAAAAAGCATATTTCTACTATACAAATGTTTTATCATGTGTATTTTTTCAGATTTTTTCCTTAATTTTTTGCTTTTTTTCTTGTAAAATACTGAATTGTTTGTAGCCTCTGTGCCTCCTCTGATAATGAATCAAATGAAACTCTATATGCTTGTGACCTGGATTGCGAGTAGACATCGCTTCGTTTTAAGGGGTCATGAGCCAAAAAGGCTTGAGAACCACTGCTCTAGTATATAGGAGGTGTTTTGAAAATTTTTGATTTTTTTTAAGAGGCGGCAGAAAAATGGGCTTCCATAGAACTGACACTGAGGATTACGAAAGACGACACGAGACAAAATGCAGTAAAAAAAGAGAGAGAGATTGCAACAGTCAACAGATGGTTCGGGGAGAGCAGAAAAGCCCATTTCAAACATCAGCTGCATCCCTCGTTTATTCCCTCAAGCCCCCCCCCTTTTAGTCCCCCCCCATCTGTCCCACTGTTTCTTACCACGGTACACCTAATGGAATAAGCCCCGCTCAGCCCCCCGTAAACGCGATCTGTTCCACTCATCCAAGCCGTCTTTAAGCTGTGTGAGTCGAATCTAACCCCACTGGCTGGGGGGGGGGGGGTTATGACTTGACTAGAGGCATCTATTTGCCCCCCCGGGGGCCAATAAAATCTGCTCCCAACCTCATATCATATCATTGGATTTCACTTATTCGGGGGGGGGGGGGGGGCATAGGAAATTCCTATTTGATAACACAGGGGAGGGGGGGGGGGTTCTTGCTGAGCTTTCAGCGCCGCAGGCTTATGATGATAGAATTAATGAGCGGGAAAATTGAATCACGGACATATTGGTGCCTGGGGTGTGTGTGTGTGTGTGTGTGGGTGTGTGTGTGTGTGTGTGGGGGGGGGAGGGGGGGTCGGGTGGTACAGGTTACATTAACAACAACGGCCTCTGGTGGCCATGGACGGGCAAGTATACAAGTCCAGATTGTGTATAGATAGAAAATACAAGGGAAGGAGCAGATTCCCCTTAAAATCTGCCATTTCTGTCTATTTTTCCCGAAAATGGCGCCACTTTTCGCTCATTCCTGACAATAACTGGTCATGAAATATCATAAAATTTTGACTAGTGCAAAAAAAAAAAAAGTCATGGAAATTGATACATTCTCTGAGAAAGTCAAGGAATAGCAGTGAATTTTACAAATGGAAACTAGACGCATTGCCCCTTTAGAAAAACAACATTAGCATCAGGATGAACATTTCTGGGTCACGGAAGACTTGACTTATGGAAAGTCATGGAAAAGTCATGGAATTGTATCATCACCATTAAAATCCACTTGTCTTTTCATTAAAACCCTCCTCCCTCCTTCCTTCCCTTTGTTTCTGGGTTGGCTCTATACTCTCTATTACTTCTATTTCTATATGGCTATGACATGTAGTTCTGTCTGAGTATAGTCAACATTCAATTTTCACAATAATAGAACATTTCCGTCCTTTTAATCAGACACTGCTCATTAAATAAGCGGACAGAATATGGGAAAATGATTTTCTCAAGTGTGTGTGTGTGTGTGGAGGGAGCGTGGGAGGTGTCTGTGCGTGAGTGAATGGAGGAGAAAGAAAGAGAGAGAGAGAGAAAGGGAGCGACTGAGAGAGAGGGAGAAATCTTTATAACTTAAGATTACATAACGTCATGCAAAAAAAACAATAAAAACAACAATAAATGTTTGATGCAGCAACGTCTGAATCATAAATTTGTGTTTTTGCTTTTTCCCTTTGATGTTTACAGAGCAATATTAGCATTATTACTGTCATCTAAAAACCTAAGGATGGTGTGATGCAAATGAGAAGAGAGAAGTAAGCAGGAGAGGAAAGAAGAGCAAGAGAAAGTAGAGAGGGAGAGGTGAGGAGAGGAGGAGTGGAGGAAAGGAATGCACAGAAGGAGAGAAGAGAGGAGAGGAGGAAAGGAGAAGGAATTGAAGGGAATGGAAAGAATAGAAGGAAAGGAGAGGGCAGTGAAGGAAAAAATAAGGAAAGGAATAGAAAAGAGGAGGAAAGGATGGAAGGAGAGGAAAGGGGGAGAGAAGAGGAAGAATAAAAGGAAAGGAGAAATGAGTGGGGGGTGAAGGAAAAAAGAAAGGTACGGAACGTACAGAAGGCAAGAAAAGGAAATGAATGGAACATAAGGAAGGCAATGAAATGAGAGAAAGCAAAGGCAAGGAAAGGAAAGAAGGAAAGGAGGGTAAAGGAAGGGAGCGAAGGAAAGCAGAGGAAAGGAAAGGAGAGAGGGAAGGGTAAGGAGAGGAGGGGGGGGAGTAAAGGAAAAATGGCAGGAAAGGGAAAGAAAGTGGGGGGAAAGGGGGAGAGAAGAGGAAAGGAAAGAAGGAACGGAGAGTAAAGGAAGGGAGCAAAGGAAAGGAGGAAAGGAAAGGATGGATAAAGGGGGGGAGGGGAAAGGGGAGAGAGGAAAGGAAAGGAAAGAAGGAAAGGAGAGTAAAGAAAGAGTAAAGGAAGGGAGCGAAGGAAAGCAGACGAAAGGAAAGCAGAGGAAAGGAAAGGAGAGGAGGGGAAAGGGGGAGAGAAGAGGAAAGGAAAGAAGGAACGGAGAGTAAAGGCAGGGAGCAAAGGAACAGAGGAGAGGAAAGGAAAGGATGAATGAAAGGAGAGGAGGGGAAAGGGGGGAGAGAAGAGGAAAGGAAAGGATGGATGAAAGGAGAGGAGGGGGAAGGGGAGAGAGGAAAGGAAAGGAAAGAAGAAGAGTAAAGGAAGGGAGCGAAGGAAAGCAGACGAAAGGAAGGGAAAGGAGCGAAGGAAAGCAGAGGAAAGGAAAGGAAAGGAGAGAGGGAAAGGAAAGGAAAGGAGAGGAAAGGAAAGGAAAAACCCCAGCAAAAAATCCCTAAAATTTAAGACAAACCCAAATCCTAGTTAGTTTCTATGCCTCTATTTCAGTTACTAAGTTATAATAATAGACTTTATATGGAGGAGAAACCAGACCGCTGTCCTAGTAGCATTAGTTACTATGAGTGAGTCTCTTCTATATTACACTTAATAACACGTTATCACAACAGACTAATAACAGGAGAAACCAGACTACTGTCCCACAGCCTAGTCAGTATTATTTCTGAGTTAATATCTACATGGACTTCATACAGAGAATAACAGCGGCATTACCAGGGAGGAGAAACCAGACTGCTGTCCCAGCAGACGGTAGACGCAGAGCGCGCATTCCTTCCCGCAATCCGTTCCCACCGCGAGCGAAACGCACGCGCCCAGCACCAACATCCACACGCAGCTTGCGTGCGCGGCGGCAGCCATGGACTGGAAGCAGATAGAGAAAAATAAATGATGTATTTAATGTTTAGCAAACATTAAAACCTTACAACTGAATGGGTGGATGTCATGCTTGGTTTAATAGTAATAATAATAATAATGATAATTCAATTAGTAATACATATTAATGTGTATTTGTATGTAATTTCAATCCAAATGGCATTAGAATCAATTCAGGTTATAGGGGCTTTCCATTGACGACAAGTGTAAAATTTATAAATTCTACAGTAAATATGCAAACATGCCATACATACGGTATAATAATGATAATGATAACAATAATAATAACGATAATAATAATAATATTCCAGTTAGTATTATGCGTAGTAGTAGTAGTATTGAGCAAGGAAGGACAGCCAACCCTCTTTTTCAGCTCACAAATATTTCAACTTCACAAATATTATCCAGCATTCAAAATTCAAATTCGAATTCAATTTCATACACTCAGGTTGAAATAGGTGGGAAGAAAACGGCTAGAAAATAAGATGTAATATGTTAATTTTTAACATTTTTCATATAGATAAAAAGAAAAAGAAAGAAAAAACTCATTACAAGTGAATTCAAAGGATTTAAATGTGTTAAGATATAAAAAAAAAAAAACAATAAAAAAACAAGAGAAAGCTACAGATTATGGGAAAGAAAGTTATGTAGATTTGTGATTATTATATGGAAAATGTGAATGAAGTAAAGCAATTAATTCATTAATTTAAAAAAAAGAAGAAGAAGTCATTCTCTTACCTCTGTATTTTTTTGTTAATTATTCTTTTTGATATAGGCCTATGGTGTTTTCCGCGTCCGCGCGTGCCCTCGGGGGTACTGGCGGAGGAGGAAACTGTTGAGGGAGCGCGAGTCTGTCGCACTTAAATATATCTCTGCACGCGGGGTCCCAGTTTGGCACGGCGGCGGGACGAACTGGTCACGGTTTCAGCCAATCAGCACGCACGCACGCACGCACACACACACAAACACACTGCGCGCGCTCTCTGTCTCCCTGTGTCTCTCGACCCTCCTAATCCGAGGTCGCTCCGGTTGGGTGGAAAGAAAAATCAAAATAACGGACCGGGCGGTTCACCGGGTAAACGGAAACGTGCAACAACCGGCGGGCTGTTCGGAGTCGTCCCGGTGAAACTGGTCGATAGTGCTGCAAGCGGGACTCGGCGCGTGGTTTAAGTAGTGTGTGCGTAGCTGACGTCACCGGGGATAACGGCGGAGGGGGGGCGGGGTGGGGTGGCGAGGGGTGAAGGGGGCCCAATAAGCGTGATGAAGTGACGTGACACACGCGCACACACACACACACACACTATATGTTCTCTCTCTCTCTCTTTCTCTCTCTCTCTCTCTCTCTCTCTCTCTTTCTCTCTCTCTCTCACGCACACACACACACACTCACACTCCTACACACAATTTCAATTTCATTGTGTTTGACTGGCTTGAAAGTTCTCTAACAATGTGTCCAAAGCATCAAGATAAATATCAATTTAACATTATATTCCCTGCGCTGTGTGTGTGTGTGTGTGTGTGAGAGAGAGAGAGAGAGAAAGAGAGAGAGAGGGAGAGATCTGGGAGGGGAA
Organism: Centroberyx affinis; assembly: GCF_046629955.1. Taxonomy (NCBI): domain Eukaryota; kingdom Metazoa; phylum Chordata; class Actinopteri; order Beryciformes; family Berycidae; genus Centroberyx; species Centroberyx affinis. The sequence continues at coordinate 18,479 of NW_027281374.1, forward strand.
AGGGAGGAGAGGAAAGGAAAGGAAAGAAGGAACGGAGAATCAGTAAACTAGGGTTCCAATATGAATTACACATTTCCATACATTTATATTTTATATGCAATATATCCAGTAGCATTCAAAGAGAGGAAGAAAAAAGTCAAATATGTAGGCTTTCAAGATATTGAGAGATTAAAATTGTGTATTGTAATGAAAGTGTGTGTGTGTGTGTGTGTGTGTGTGTGTGTTTTAATAACTCTCTCTCTCCAGTCATCTGTTTTATGGCTTCCCTATAGATAGTATTGAATGGCAGTCTACCATGCAGGTTCTGTATGGGAATGATATTTCATATTAGCATTTATGTTTCTCATGGGGCGTGTGTGTGTGTGTGTGTGGGGGGGGGATCCAAATGACAAATTTATTGTCTCGCCTTGAAGCAAAACACCCGTACCACGCATTAGTACTCATATCAGGTTGGGAACCCACTAAATATGCTCTGTATAAGGTTAGGTCAGTGGTTCTCAACGTGGGGTCCGGGGACCACCAGAGGTCCTTGAGGGGGTTCCAGGGGGTCCCCAGCAAATGGATGAATTGTTAAACTTCAGCATTATTTCATTTAAAAGAAGTTAACACAATTAGAGAATGTAGAAGAATGACTGTTTTGATCATAGTTTCTCTGTTATCTCTCTACCTACAATACAGATAGTCATGGAATTCTGGACAAAATCATATCTAACAATAAAAATATTCTCAGATTTGGATCCAAGAGACAAAATCTCATCAAATGGGGGTCCGTAGCCCTAATGTGGACTAAATTAGGGGTCCTTGATATGAAAAAGGTTGAGAATCACTGGGTTAGATGTTATACTTCTTAACCAATATTTGCCTTTTTTTTTAAAATCAGATATGGTCCAGTCAGTTCCTCCCTGGCCACAGCTAGTAAATATGTTTTTATTGTTACATTTTTTTTTATAAAGGATGTCTGAGCAGAGACATCATTCCAGTGCAGTGTGGGAGGATTTGACTCAACAGTCTGTAAAACCTGCAGTGAAACCTGCTTCTCCCTGCCTTAAAGAGCTGCTAACCCATCTTAAGAATTTCATTAGTATGACTTTCAATGGAGAGTTTCAGTGTTGGAGCCCATATGGCCCACACTCATGGGGCCCCTAATGAGTCCCATAACAATTTAATTTCGGTTCTTGTCCCTGTCTGGGCCGATCGGAGTATGGGCTTCTCTACATAAAGGAAAGGGATAGAGAAGATAGAGAAACATGGAAAGTGAAGTCAGATGTTAAACCGCTCATGTGAATTCAAAGCCCATTTACCGATGTTAGTTTTCATATGTGAACAATTTTTTCTCACATTGTATTCTCACGGCATGGCTTAGGTATTAATTTATACATTATTTAATAGTCATCTTTATAAACTATTAAATAATGTATAAATGAATACCTTAGTTAACATGAACACCATTAGTAAATGATTACCAGACACATTAGTTAACTGTTAATTAAGGGTTAGTTAATGCTTATTTAGCATTAACTAACCCTTATTTAATGTACCCTTATTGTGAAGTGTTACCGAGAAAGTTTCAGTTCATTGGTGCAAAATGTTTTTTTTTCCACATGCAAACATTTTTTTTCAGGTTTTCACCTGCCATTACATATGACAATATTTGTATTTCTCATGTGAATGCTTAATTTCACATGCAAAGGGACAGTTCACTTGTGGAAATGCCGTTTTCACGTGGGAAATGAGAAATCTCATGTTCACATATGGAAACCAAGTCATTCCTATGTTCCCAGGGTCCTATGTTCCCCAGTTCTACATATGTGCTCTCCCAGGGTCCTATGTTCCCAAGGTCCTATGTTACCAGGGTCCTATGTTCCCAAAGTCCTATGTTACCAGGGTCCTATGTTCCCCAGCTCTATATAGCACATAATGGGAACCTGAAAAAGATGTTCCCCAGCTCTGTATTCGCTTAATATGGTTAATTAGGGTTAGGGTTAGGGTTAAACATAGGACCCTGGGAACATAGGATCCTTTGTCATGTTCCCTTTATTTGCCATATAAATCTGGGGAACATAGGACCCTGGGAACATAGATACGCTCCCAAACCAACATGTGTCCAAAAAGCACATGTGCTTTGAATTCACATGTGGGTTTTCACATGTGACTTTTGTCAGGGAAGTGCTCACTGTGAGGCAGAGGAGTCATTTTTAATGACCACGTATTGCATCAGTCAGGATAGCATCGTGGTTGCGGAGCTTATAAAAGCTGAGAGAGAACGTAGTGGTAGTAGAAAGGAACAGGAGGATCCTTCTTAAGCCCCTTTCACACATGAAACCCATAAGATTGCCGTTTTAATTTTTTGCGGTAAAGGTAGCAGTTTCTGTTGTTCACACAAGACATGCCTTTCTGCTTTTTTAACGTTAATGCTACCATTGCTACCATACGTTAAATTCCACTACTGTCATTTCCCGGAAATTACGTTTAACCGCCGGAGTCACTGCAGTTTCAAAGCATGGCGGGTGAAGACACCAGATGAAATGTCTTCGGCTGGATCTCTCTTATTTCCACGTTTCTCCAATTTGACATTTTTGTCAAAAACGTAAAGCCCGTTGTCTAGTGGTTTGCATTTCCCTCCTACAGTTCAACGACAGAGCGTCCTACATCAGAGCGTCCTGACGTTGTGCTGCTCGCGCCGTTAATGTCACAGCATCGTTCACACATGCGGTCGACACAAAACCAGTAACTTTGCAACGTCTTGAGCAGGGAAATTGGCGGAACTGATTTACCGGCATTTCGACACCGCCTTTACGGAACAAGCCGCATGTGTGAAAGGGGCTATTGATTGGTTGATACCACTCTTTTTTTTTACTGTAAAATCACAACCTTCAGTACCCTGTTTGGCAGATACACATAAAGGGAAGTGAAATAGTTAAGTACCACTAAAAGAGCTATTCAGAAAGCCAACTGTGGTTGTTTAAAGCTCAGGATTGCTGTCAGTGGTGCATCAGGTGGCTTGAAGAAGGTGGGTGGAGTTTGTGATTTTTAGCACAATTATCAAAGGAGTCCTCCATGTTAAAGGCATACTGAGCAGGATTTTGCCAGTTGTAAAGTTGGCCCCTGCTCCCTAGCTCAACAAGCCGCGAAACGCACAGCCCCTGAATGCGGTTGCCAGAACAGCAAGGCAAAACAGCAAGCAGACAAGGCTGAGGGTGAATCTGGGGATTGGCTTTCACCCGTTGGAGAGTATTGAAGGAGAGGATGGGGATGAAGAGCGACAGAGTTGGGTTGTTTTCTGTTGGACAGGTAGGTGCCCATTAGCTTAGCTAGCTAGCTAGCTAGGTATCAGCTTTTCTGCTTCAACAAAGCTACGCTAACAAGGTTAGCTAGCTGCCAGCTCACAACACGCACTAGCTCTGACCAGAACTCCAGTTACTCTATATTAGAGTTCGGGACCACTACCGTATGGTGGCCTTTAGATATAAAATGATTCAGCAGTGGTATTGGTTGCAGATGTACACACCTACCGCCAAAAGGTTGACGCCCAGAAATGTCCCAAACATTCAAAAATAAGCCAATACAGGCAGATGGGACTGGGAGGGTCTCTGCAGACACTGTCACACACTAGCCTACCAGTGGGCCATGATGAGCTCAGTATGCCTTTAACAAAAGATTTTATGGAAAATGTAGAGACAAATTTCCGGTGATCATGGTTTGATTACAGGATTTGGATCAAACTGCCTGAAGATCACTGTCCTCAGCTGCACGATGCAAGATTTTGATGTTAATACCTCTCTGTGATGCCCTTCCCAAGGTTCCTTATATCAGTATTTCTGAAATAATAAAATAATATGGAATAATAAAACTGCACAATGCACATTTTTGATGTTAATCTTTGTTTTGCCCACTCACGCCTGACCATCCTGGAAGGGGGATACCTCTCTGTTATGCCCTTCCCAAGGATCCTTATAACAGTATTTCTGAAATAGTAAAATAATATGGAATAATAAAACTGGAAATTAAATTACACTCTATTAACTTGTATTTTTTGTAATTCAGGAGTTTTATTGAGCTGAGTATTATTTGAAAATATATGTTCAGTGATAACAGAGAAGAAGAATGGCTACATAGGCACAGCAATGCCACACTCAAAATGTTAATAATAGCAGTACAAAAAAGTGTTGACATTTTAATACATTTAATAAAACAACAATAAAACAATGATACAAAACAACAATCATAAAAACAGAGAAAAACAGATTATGAAGACATAATAGAAATTGAAAATAGAATTAAAAAAAATATGTAACATACAGTAGACTGCAGTGGCTTGCACTGTTGAATTGTTGCACTGTCCATGGGATTGAATTCCCAGGGATGGATGGATGGATGGATGTAGGGTTGGGGGCTGTTCTCAAAATGAGAAACACAAACACACCAGCTCATCTGGCCCCTGGGGATTTGAGTAGGTGTCATATTCCTATCCGTTTGCATGTGTAGGTGTGGATCACAAAGTCTGAGCAGTGCTTTGGTGTCTGCCTCTCAGATAGTGGAGTAACGAGTGGAAGACAGGGGGTGGGTGAAGCTGTCTATTTGCTGCAAACAGTGCTGAAAAAGGCACACTAATGCTACCACCGCTACCACTTTGACTGGTTGAATAGTGCTAGGTTTAGAGTAAAAGTAAAAAGTAAAAGTATTGAAATATCTGTCGTTACAAATACACTAGGCAAGATTTTTATGTAAAAATGCAGCCATCTTATCAGCCTAAAACAGTGGTTCTCAATGTGGGGTCCGGGGACCACCAGGGGTCCTTGAGGGGGTTCCAGGGCGTCCCCAGCAACTGGATGAAATGTTAAACTTTAGCATTATTTCATTTACAAGAAGTTAAACCATTAGAGAATGTAGAAGAATGACTATTTTGATCATAGTTTCCCTGTTATCTCTCTACCTACAATACAGACAGTCTTGGGATTCTGGACAAAATCATATCTAACAATCAAAATATTCTCAGATTTGGGTTTGAGAGTCAAAATCTCATGGAATGGGAGTCCGTGGCTCTAATGTTGACTAAATTAGGGGTCCTTGATATGAAAAAGGTTGAGAATCACTGGCCTAAAACACAGCTTATTATCAAATCCAAGAGTGCCAATTCAACACTTGTGTCCTTGTGGAGAACGTTCTTCCCAATTTCTCTTGTGGAGAACGTTCTTCTCATGAAAGTAAGCACAGAGAAGCTCCCTTACAGTTTGAGATGGGCTGTGTGCTTCACATCGTGCACTGATGAATTAAGAGACACAGCTGTTCATTTTCCCACCTGCTAACCGGCTCTGTACTGTAGACTGCAGCGCTGCTCGGACGTGATGCGCCATTGTCGCAATGAATCTTGGGGCTTTCAATTTGTTCTCGTCGGTCAAGTCACCATCCGACGCGTCCTCGATATTTTGAGGTTGGCAAGGAAACTTGATCAGTCAAAGTGAGGCTGCAGCAAAGAGGAACGTCCCATTCCCACTAATTGCGACACCGTTATTCACCCCATTTGTCCAAATTAAGGAAAGGAAGTGACGAATCAAAACTTAAAAGTAAAATCCAAAAGTGTTTCATAAACAGCACAAAGTAATCACTCCGTCCGGAGAAAGCTGGACTCGCCAACAGTAGCTGCGTTTACATGGATAATAATCAGAATAGCAGCCCAATCAGAATAAAAATGCCTCATATAAACGCCTCATAATCCGGTCGATGGATAAAATTTCATCATTTAAACACTCATTCCGATCACTTTCTTTATCTCGCCACTTTCTGCACACGCTCGTGCATTTAACGTAAGTATCGTCAATTACGTTTCCCTTTTTTTTCGGGAGGATTCGAATAGATGTGCTTGTTATTAACCCCGGGGCGCTCTGGCTTTTATATCAAGTCCTGACTCCGCCTCTCTGGGCCAGTTTCAGTTCACAGCGGTGAAAATTACAAATGGACCCAATCATTACGGAGGCAAAACAAAACGTCTTTTTCTGACACTTATGGAGTTGTATGTTTTTGATAAAACTGTTGCTTCATCAGAAAGAACAGCAGTAAAGAAATAACCGACACAGGTCCATCTTTTAAAAACGTAAGCCCATGTTAGAGTGCTGGATTCTGTGTTTTGCGCATGTCAGAAACTTTTATTCTGATTACATACTGTGGAGCATGTAAACGCACATCTCAATGCGATCGTTATGTTTAGCACTCATGTAAACACTTGTGTGGCAATCTTCCTTCGGAATGACTTCATTCGGAATGAAAAAAATGTCTCATGTAACCGCAACTATTGACTGAACCTCTTCACCACCTCCACCCCACCACACAAGAAGAAGACGTTTAGTTTACCGACGTCACCTTACAGGGTTTCTGGGTAATGAAGTCCTTCAAACTCGAGCAATACCTCTCGCTGCCACTTGGGGCCGCTAAACTGCAAAGATGCCTAGTGCAACTTTACGTCTACTCAAATGTACTCAAATGAATGAAATGAATAGTACACATTCTATATATGTTGTGGTTTGGGAACATTCAACACTGTCTATTCAACACCTAATCTCTATGGTTATATCAATAGTCCTCTTATGCAGGCTCTGACTGCCTTCTATTACAGTTGGCTGACACAGACATTGAAATTGCATAATTTGCATATTTTTTTCTTCAACCAGTAATTGCAGGTGTGAGATCTGAAGTATAAGTATCTCAAAATGTATGTATGCATTTTGGCACATTGGTAGCCCCAAATGACAGCAAAAGGTGTTTGAATTTTGGGGACATTAATGCCCAGAGTGGGTGTCATCAGAGAAAAGCACACTCATGTTTACCATGTTGCTTTACACCAGCAACTAAGCAAAGGACTCAAAGGAACGAGAGAGGCAAAAGGTGTAAATGTCTTCCTTTGAGGTAACATTAAACCTCATATTTTTATTTTTATTTAAAGATGCAACCTACAATGTGCATTCTTCAATTTTGATTCACCGCCAGTGACCATACCTGACACCAGAATTTCATTTGGACAAACACATGCATAGTGAGTGAGCAGTGACAACCCAGGTTTACGCCCAATGCCAGCGATCGTCTGCCCTGCTGAGGTGTCCTTGAGCAAGACACTAAATCCCTACCAGCTCCAGGGGTTGCTGTTCTGTAGCCAAACCTTCAATAAAGTATCACATGAACCAAGTCTTTCTTAAATTAATTACTTCTGTTGGTTATTGCTGTTGCTTATTATAGTAATGTATCACCATGTCAGTAAATAGAATAGAGGATACATGAACCAACGTCACTCAAACAAACGTTGGAGATGAGGTTTTCTATGGATACCTGCTGAGAAGCTTATGGTTGGCTACAGGTGGGCTACACTCTTAAAACAGTAACATAAGTACCTTTATGGTTCATTAAAGTTCCTCACGGTACAACATGACTTGTTTATGGAAAAATAAGCAAAAGTAGATAATGTGTTCACTTACCCATAGGTAAAATGTAGATAGGTGCAACTCAACCAGCAGACCAACAAGAAAGAAAGACCTGGTGTGGCAGCTTAAAAGTGCTACAACCCGGCCGCAGCAAGTTCAGATACACAAATGTTACGCAAATGTCATCTCAGATTTGAAGAAATTGACCTTATTCACATGGCGGCCATTTTGAACACTCGGGGTGGGAAACGCTACCTGGAAGAGCGAGTCCAGCTCTCTGCTACTGTTGTGAAGCAAGATAGATCATACAAACATTTATCATTTCACAGATTCTCCACTGAAAAACATATTTGAAACGAATGGAACTCAAGAATTCAGAGGGATGTTTACATTTTAATATATTTAGTCCATTATCACTAGCTGCTAGAGTCTGTGTTGAAATGGCACTATTTCATGTGTGCAGAGCGTAAGGACAGTTGATATGACGTCATCAGTAAGTGATGCGGCTAACGAAGTTACTTCGAGTGCCCAGTGAAGGCAGGTGAAGTCAGTCTCTGGTGTTATGTTGGCGAATAACACTTAAACAATAAAGTAAGTGAACGTGTATAAGCCTCCGGTTCATTACTGTCGACACAAAGCGCTACAGAGTCTAGCCTAGGTAGCTAGCTAGTAGCTTACTAACTAATTATTAAACTAACTTCCCTGCCAAATTCAAAAAGTTGTTGCGGTTGTTGTTCTCAAAATTGCTAGCTAATTTGCCAACTGTTAGGTTTATCTGTATTTTGTCCTCACATGTGTTTAAGTAAAGCTACTTTTATACAGTTTCCCACCCCAAGTGTTCAAAATGGCCGCCGTGTGAATAAGGTCCATGCTAATGTGTTTGGATACTGACTGTTCCCTTGAGGATCGGTGTACATGCTGAACGATGTCTTGCCATCCAATCGGCTATGTAAATGGAAAACTTGATTTTATTCATCAACACAAACAGAAAAACTGAATCATTCAATTACAGAGGTGAAAGTGGAGGGAGGGAGTGGCATGTTAAATATGAGAAGGGGAAAGGGTGTGTATCTATTTATATGAGTGTGTGTATTATTTATGTGTGCGTGTCTTTGCCTGTGTATTTCATCACAGCCGCATACATGCATGCATATGTGGGTACGTCATGCATGTGTGTATTAGTGTACCATTGGGAATGAGTATGCACATGTGTGTGTATGTGCATGTTGGCCATAAGTGTGTGTGTGTGTGTGTGTGTGTGTGTGTGGTGACTAATGGTTAAATGAGGAGTGTGCTGTATAAACAGTAGAGAAGATGGAGAGGACTGCACTCCACTTCACTTTAAGCCTCTCTCGCGGGCGGCCCACACCTACACAATACATCCATAAGCATCAACACAAAACAGTGTCACACACAAAACAGGTATTTACATAAACTGCCACACAAAACATCACACATACACAGACATTTGCATACATCTACATAAAACGTCACCTATAACTCAGACCACGTCACATAGGATGTAACAGGCATTTACATAAAGTTGAACCAAGACAACAAAGTCATAAATCATCAGTGTCCTGCCAAAAGTGGCCAGTATCTTTAGATTTTTTCTGAGGCCCGTCTGATTGATAAGCAGATATTGTAAACAGAACCTTCCAGACAGTGTTATAACATAGTAAGCTGTACTGTGACAGATTTTCCTGGGGAAAAAAGCTTTCAGCCCCATCGACCCGCATTACTAACAAAGGTCTTCGCGGGATCCAAAACTTCAGACCCAAACCAAATAAGACCTAAGAACGCCAGACCTGAAACCAAAACGGACACACCCATTTTCAAAAAGCACAGAACCAGGCCCGAACACAACCCGTGATAACAGACCCCGACTCGAACGGAGCTGAGAACATCAGGACCAGAGACTTGTGGCCGATTAGTCCCGATAATGTTATGGTTGTTCCGAACGGCCCGAGGCTGGAAACGGTCCGGTTAACCGCTCAACATGGGACAAATTAGCTGAACGTAGTCGTCTAGCAAAACTGTGACTTTCCCGGTCAAAGTTGAGGCTATATTATGATGACAGATACACAAGAGGAGCAGACAATTCGCAAAGTGTCTGGGAATTAATACAGACTAGTGCAGTGCCCGTTCCAAACATGCCTGTTCGGAACGGGCCGATTGCTTGGCCTCCGGTATTCTCGAGAACCGCTCATCCAAACAACTTCACACTCGACACTGCGCTTCCAGATTGGCTTTGAGCCCTGCTGCTGCACAGAGCGCCGTTCGCTTGTTTATTCAAAGTTTATTAATTAATATTGAATATGTCACATGTCCAATCCGACACTGCACGTCCTTGGGTCCCCAACAATACCCCCGCCAAGTGTGAAGTAGATCGGACGAACGGTTCTCGAGATATGCGAAGGACACACATACAGACAGAGATTCCTTGCTTTATAGTACGAGAACAGTAGCTTTCTACAAATAAATTCATCATGCATCAAAGTTAGGAAACAGAAGGAGAAGATTGTCACTTACTGAAGCTGATAGCTCTTCATTTGTCTTTCTAGTAGTAGGCGATCTGATTCAGGTTGGGTTTTTGGGGTAGCGGATCTACCCGAAGACCTCTAATGTGTGTACTTCTGTGTGTATTTCTTCCACTATCATGGTGGAGTAACTGGACCTAGGATCTGACTGATGCACGAACACATACACACATGTGCACGCACATGCACACACACACACACACACACAGCAGGATCTTGAAAAACAGGTTCCCTTGACTACAGCAGGGATTGGAAGAGCTCAAATGCTACAATTTTCTCCCTTTGAAAGGAAGTTCACATGCATCACATATACACACACATACGCACACATACACACACATACACACAATCACAGATGTGATATCGAGAGCGGGTGCACCTGTTTTAGCATGGTTCTCACCCCCTGTGGCCCTTTCTCATCAGTGCGCGCGTGTGTGTGTGTGTGTGTGTGTGTGTGTGTGAGAAAAAGAGATTGCAGGTTTCACTGAGGTCTCTTGCCACTGACCCATAATCACTGTCTTTCACCTAATCAACCGTGTGTGTGTTTTGCCGTGTGTACACGTGTACGTCATGAGAGAGTGTGAATGATGTGTGTGTGTATGTGTGTATGTGTGTATGTGTGTATGTATTTGTACATTTTAAGGTTTTTAATTAACTTCTGCTGTCATCCGTCCGCCGTCTGATCGGAATAACATGGACAATTATGTGACTGTGACTCACACTCACACGCACACACACACGTATGCATATATGTATATATACATTATGTTTTTCATGATCTTAAAGCTATTTTGATCTGAAGGCTTCTGCTTAAATGCTTGGAATGAGTTTCTTAGACAAATATAAATAGTGAAGTTGATCCCATGTATGAATTTCTTTCCAAAGCTTTTGCCTTTCCATCAAGGCAAAGGGCGGCTACTTTAAAGCATTTAAAATATAAGATAGTTTTGATTTGTTTAACACTTTTTTGGTCACTGCATAATTCCATTTGTGTTATTTCATAGTTTTGATGTCTTTACTGTTATTCTAAAATGTGGAAAATAGTAAAAATAAAGAAAAATATGGTGTTTCAAATATATATATATATATACATATATATATGTATGTATATAATACAGATATATAATACAGAGCAGGAGGAGCAGGTTGTGATTTTAACAAAAGATTACAATTTAGGGAACAAGAGCACCTTTAACATGACAAGCAGAGGCTAACATTAGAATACCTATCTAAAGAAAGAAAGAAAGAAAGAAAGAAAGAAAAGAAGCCTATATGAAAATCACAAACAAATCACAAAATCTTTGAAATTATCAGAACATATTGCAGCTCATCGAAAACCAATCCAACTCCTGTCCTTAGGCTCTTTTCAGTCTTTTTTCTCATTCTTCTTTTTTTTTTTCTGTAAAACCAGTTTAACGCTTTCATATCTCAACAATTTTGCAATGATTACAAGGTTCACAAAACAAAAAAATGAGGGTGATTTTATACCACACCCGCTTCTGGTTTAAGCTCCGCCCACCTTTGGATTAATCTCAATACAAATAATTTGGCTGGTAAAAAAATGCAGATATATAAATACAAATAGTAGCATCTATAAACACCTCTACTACCCAGATCGATTTATTCGAAACAAACCAGAAACATAAAACATATCACTTCCCGTGTGCCAGAGGATTTTTCCCAGGAAAGAGCAAATGGAAAAGCTTTCATGAACCGGCTATAGGTTGAATCACTATTGTATTATACCACAATATGTGTATAAAAATGTGCAGCAAAACGGACGTTTATTACTATAAGACAATGTTGTGGATTATTGCTTTAACTATGCTGACTGCCATTACAACGTTACCAAACATTCAGTGGCAGCAATACAAATTTGCCTATTTATTCCCATTCTTCCCATTCACGTTATGTGAGTCCTACATCCCAGTTAACAACAGTAAACTCTATCCATATGGAGTTGACTGTGCAGTGGTGTGAGTCAACTGTCTGTGATCTGAGGTAGTACAGTGCAGGTACTTCTGGCCTACATTCTGCTCCAGTCTGTCCCTGGCAGATGGACAGACTAATCAAAAGGAAGATGAAATAAAAAATACTGGTTGATTTTCGATAGGACTTGCAGAACCACAGCCATCACTGTTTAATCATGCAATCATACAAACATAATAGACGACATGATTGACACTTGTCTTTGATAGAATAGAAGCTCTGTACAACCAGTGACCCTGTGATGAATGTTCTTTGGAGTACAACGCTGTCCCTATTTCTGACACAAAGCGCCCGACCTCTTTTTTTTTTTTTCTTTTTTTTTTTCTTCCAGGCTTTCTCATCCTCGCGACCAGCCGTCATTTTGTTGTTATTGTTGTTGTGGTGCGTTCAGGAAATGTGCTCTCCCTGTATCTGATAAAGTTTTCCAGGCAATTACATTATATTCACTGTCTGACAGGTCTGCTTTTATCACGGTCCCGTGATTCAGCACCAGGTAGGGAAAGAAAGAAAGAAAGAAAGAAAGAAAGAAAGAAAGAAAGGTTGTATAGGGACGGAGAACAACAATAAAGAAGCTAAGAAAGAAACATGTTGTGCAGACACCAGGTATAGGGAGGGAGAATACAAAGAAAGAAAGAAAGAAAGAAAGAAAGAAAGAAATATATATCCTGTTTATCTTCAGACCCAGCAGGGTATGAGGGAATAATTTCCTGTCTGTCTTGCGTTTGTTTCTTTAGTCTTAGTTTCCCAATAATGTCTTAGAGATCCCATCGTCTTCCATTATATGTCAATGGAACAGTGATGATCACAGCTGTTCTGTCTTTGTTCTTTGGGAAACCTGAGCAGAAGGTCTGCCAAGGGCCATCAGGTCTCATTCAGGAGGTCAACAACACAGATTTAGTCCTATTGGGAGGTTCCATCTACCTATCCATCCATTGTCTAGCCACTTGTCCAGGTCAGGGTTGTGGTGGCAACAGGGTGGCCTCCAGCTCTTCCTGGGGGATCCCCAAGCACTCCCAGGCCAGTTGAGAGATACAGTCCCTTCAGCATGTCCTGGATCTATCCTGAGGTCGGTTGTGCCCGGGACACCTCCAAAGGGAAGCATCCGGGGGGGCATCCTTACCAGGTGCACGAACTACCTCAACTGGCTCCTCTCAATGTGGAGGAGCAGCGGGTCAACACTGAGGTCCTGTCGGATCGCTGAACCCCTCACCCTACCACGCAGAGTGAGGCCAGCCACACTGCGGAGGAACCTCATGTCGGCGGCTCGTATCCGCGATCTCATGACCGTAGGTGAGGGTCAGAACGAAGATTCTCACCCTCTCAAGAGCCTTGCTTTGTGGCTCAGCTCTCTTCTCACCACCATGGTCCAATACAACGTCCACATTCCTGTAGCTAATGCAGGTGATGCCTCTCCTGCTGAATTGCACTGTATTGCCATGTCACTGTATTAAACACAGAATAATTAAAATTTTTTCTTGGGTTACACCAATATATTAATAGAGAGTTTTAGTGTCCCATGGTCTAAATCCTGTAAATTCAGGGAAAAAACTGAATCCTTGGAAATTTTTGGCCATGAAAATGGTCATATTTGAACATAAAATAAGGGAACAAAACCCAAGCTATCAGTGGGTTCAATAAAAAAAAAAAAAGTAGTTTTGGGCTCGAAAAACCCATATCCATCAAACCCTAATATATATACATTTCACCAGAGGGGACAAACTAAGACAAGATAAGATAGCACTTTATTGATCCACTTGGGGAAATTCAGGTGCCACAGCAGCAATTGGCAATGCCAAGGAAGTCAAGTATGTGTCAAGTACAAGGTAATAAAAGGAAATGGGTACTAAAATAAAATAAAGATAATGTACATTATATACAATATATAACAATAGAGACAGTGCAAATAATGCAAGGTAACACTTACAATAAGGGTCACTAAGTTAAGGCTTAGTTAATGCTTAATAAGCACTAACTAATTAACAGTTAACTAATGTGTCTGGTAATCATTTACTAATGGTGTTCATGTTAACTAAGGTATTAATTTATACATTACTTAATAGTCATCTTTATAAACTATTAAATAATGTATAAATTAATACCTTAGTTAACATGAACACCATTAGTAAATTACACATTAGTTAACTGTTAACTGTTATTTAAGCATTAACTAACCCTTAACTTAGTGACCCTTATTGTAAAGTGTTACCTAATGCAAATAAGCAGATTCGGATAAATCCATGGATCTGTTCCAGAGGTATGTAATATTTATGTGCAACAAAGTCAAGAGTTACAGAGTCGGCGAGGAAGCAATGTTCCTGGGTTCAATGTCTTGTTCAAGGCAACCTAAACAGGGACAAACAAATTGAACTTCAGTCTTTCCAAGGACACCGACTTCAGGATTACACTTCAGTGTTCAATAGTCTACAAAGGTCTGTATTTTCTGTTGGCAGTGTGTGTGTATTGCCGGCGCAGGTCACGACCAACACTGCCTCTAGGATAGAAGACATATTGGAACTCAGTGCCCAGCCAAGACATCCAACTGACACTAATCTCTCTCTCTCCCACTCCCCTCCTCCCTCTCCCTCTTTTCTCTTCCCTCTCCTCTTTTCCACCGTCTTTGTCTACTCTTTTCTCCTCTCCTTTACCCCCTCTGCTTGTCCTCTCCACTTTCTCCCTCTTCTTTTTGCCTTTTTTCCTTTCCCTTTCCCTCACTTTGCCTCCTCTCTGTCTTTCTTGTCTCTTTTGTCCTCCCTTCTATTTCCTCTCCTCTTCTCCACCTGCTTCTCCTCCCTCTCCTCTTCAAAGTTCTAATTCGCTTTTCTCTACTCCATTGCATACTTCTCTCCTAGTCCCCCCCCCCTTCCCCTTTTCACCTCTCCCACTCCCCTCCTCATCTTTTCCCCAGGAGCAAAAGCACAAATAATTTCCCTTATTTCCTTTGCGCAGGAATGGAAGTTATGAGGAATACTGTGCAGCATTGTCACCCATCTTTTTTAAACCATCCACCCCCACACCCAGTCCCTCTGTCTCTCCATCTTCTCCTCTTTTTATTTCTCCACCTCTGTTTCTCCCATCATCGTTCTCACTATTGTCATCTCTCTGTCGCTCTCTCTCTGTCTCTCTATCAGATCGATGGTAAACAGCAGTCATTAAGCTCAGCCTCCCTGCTCTCCTCATCAGAGAGAGAAGTGGGCTAATAGACTACTGAACAGCAGGGTGTGTGTGTGTGTGTGTGTATGTGTGTATGTGGCTGTGTGTGTGTGAGTGCGTGCGTGCAATAGAGGTCGGTAGCTCTGGAGTACCGCTGGGGCTTGATTAGCCTTCATCATCATCACCATCATCACCATCATCGTCAGAAACAACATAATCATGGTGGGTAATAAGGGCTGTGCCTCCATCCCTCCCATTCTGTCAGAGGGGAAAAATGACACTGCACTCAGAGTCAAAGATAATTTCCACTGTCTATGTCTAACATAATTCCCTGTGTGATACTAATGTTTTTAGAGTCAAAGATAATTGTATGTAACGCTAATGTGTTTAGAGTCGAAGATAATTCTTTGCGACAGTGTTTTCAGAGTAAAAAATGGTTCTCGGTGACTGCGGTTTTCAATCATGCACCATCAAGGCCCACGAGTCGGCAGGTTTTCACTTCAAGCAAACACTACAGCAGCTATAGTGTGTGGTTGACATGAAAACCTGCACTCTTGGGCCTCGATGGCATGGAGACATTCCTATGTTCCCAGGGTCCTATGTTCCCAAGGTCCTATGTTCCCATGGTCCTATGTTCCCATGGTCCTATGTTCCCAAGGTCCTATGTTCCCAGGGTCCTATGTTCCCAAGGTCCTATGTTCCCAGGGTCCTATGTTCCCAGGGCCCTATGTTCCCAAGGTCCTATGTTCCCAGGGTCCTATGTTCCCAAGGTCCTAAGTTACCAGGGTCCTATGTTCCCAAGGTCTTAAGTTACCAGGGTCCTATGTTCCCAAGGTCTTAAGTTACCAGGGTCCTATGTTCACCAGCTCTATATAGCACATAATGGGAACCTGAAAAATATGTTCCCCAGCTCTGTATTCGTTTAATATGGTTAGTTAGGGTTAGGGTTAGGGTTAAACATAGGACCCTGGGAACATAGGACCCTGGGAACATAGGACCCTTTGTCATGTTCTCATGTTCTCATGTTCTCGGTGACTGCGGTTTTCAATCATGCAACATCAAGGCCCACGAGTCGGCAGGTTTTCACTTCAACCAAACACTACAGCAGCTATAGTGTGTGGTTGACATGAAAACCCGCACTCTTGGGCCTCAATGGCATGGAGTCATTCCTATGTTCCCAGGGTCCTATGTTCCCAGGGTCCTATGTTCCCAAGGTCCTATGTTCCCAGGGTCCTATGCTCCCAAAGTCCTAAATTACCAGGGTCCTATGTTCCCAGGGTCTTAAGTTACCAGGGTCCTATGTTCCCCAGCTCTATATAGCACATAATGGGAACATGAAAAAGATGTTCCCCAGCTCTGTATTCGTTTAATATGGTTAGTTAGGGTTAGGGTTAGGGTTAAACAGGACCCTTTGTCATGTTCCCATTATGTGCCATATAAATCTGGGGAACATAGGACCCTGGGAACATAGATACGCTCCCAATGGCACATGGTTGGGAACTGATTCTCTACGATACTGTGTGATTTGAACACATTTGGGCTACGTTCACACTGCAGCTGAAAGTGCCCCAATTCTGATTTTTTTTCCCTCGACATTTGACATAGATATTATGTCTTCTAATCAGTGTGAACAGCAACCTTCCCTATCCTGAGAAGTCCATCCGGGTCCAGCCACGGTCCAGCTTCAGGGGTCCCGAGGCGTGACACTTACATGTGCTTGTACTTACAATAAGTAAATTTTACGTCATTCACCTGAGACAATTGACATCATTTTGGCAGCATTAGCATGGAGGACCACGAGAGCCAACAATGGAAAGAAAGTCAAACTGGTAGTTGGGAAGATGCAGTTTATGTTTGTATGGGATATGGGTTGGGAGCGTATCTATGTTCCCAGGGTCCTACGTTCCCAAGGTCCTAAGTTCCCAGGGTCCTATGTTCCCAAGGTCCTATGTTCCCAGGGTCCTACGTTCCCCAGTTCAATATTCTGTTAACACACATTAACCCTCCTATTGTGTTCGGGTCAAATTTGACCCGTTTCAAGTTAAAATATTTCATAAATATTATCCAGTTTATTTATTGGAACAAGGCTTCAAAACAGCTATATAAACACAACAAAACCAATGGTTATCATTTTATTTGATTTTGAAGGTCTCTAACCCTAAACCCTAACCCTAACCCTAGAACTGGGGAACATAGGACCCTTTGTCATGTTCCCATTATGTGCCATATAAAACTGGGGAACATAGGACCCTGGGAACATAGGACCCTGGGAACATAGGAATGACTCCATATGGGGAACATCCTAGAATAGATGTAGAAACAGTCACCCAAAAAATTCAGATATGACCAGCAATTCAGAATTGAGTATGAAGGGCTGTGGTGTGAACGCAGCCTAAGAGACAAGGACTTGTCTATGATATGAATGGCCTTAATAATAATAATAATTTCTAATGACTAATGTTTTGAGAAGCAAACAAACAGTGGACAGATATATTCATTTGCTTGAGTCTTGAAGCTACACAGAGGATATATTCAAGCTGTAAAACTTAATCTATGCTTGGCTGAGGGGCTGTAGTTGTTTAAGCAATATGTTTTCTCCTTGGTACAAAAGTTTCCATTTTCCCGCAAAACCGACAAAACTCTGCCTAGCTCAAGGGCACTTTGGTATCAGCAGTTGAAGCCGACAAATTTTTCACGTTGGAGTGACATTTTCATCTTCCGGCATGCTCACCTCAACATGACGCCGTGATCCGTCAACCTCATGTTGTTGCCTGTGGGATTTGCTTTCACTGTCGGTGTTCTTGGCTTTTTTTTCTTGACATAGGAAATCAAAGCTACATTAGACAGATTTTAGATGCCATACATTCACCCCATGTACAGTTCTATGTCTATGGAAGTTACGGGTCTTATCTGTGGAAAGCAGACAGAAATTAGTTTGAAAAGAAACGGTACCGTGGAGCTGAAAAATAAAATAACTTCTTTCTCTTATTTCCTATCTTATTTCCAATAGTTATATTAATAATGACTTGGGTTACCAAATTGACCTCTGCCTCTTTTTTTCCAATAATTATTATTATAATTATCAACTCCACCAAACTGAGCACTTCCATTTTCTACATAACGACTACGTAATTTCATGCTTCTTTCTTGGAAACTCTTTCCTGGTAATCCTGGAAATTACCTGGTACTTACAAACATGAACCACTGAACTCTTCCTCTATTTTCCCTATGATTAGTACATAATGTCATGGTTCGTTCCAGGAAACCTCCTAAGAAATTCACAGTTCCTTTCTAGGAAATGATGGAAATGGTAGACCTGGAAAATAAAGCGTTACTGAAGTTTTATACAGTGCATATGTCAATCTTTCAGGTGGAGTTTCCCACCCCGAGTGTTCAAAATGTCTTCCGTGTGAATAAGGTGTCCCTCCATATTCCCAAATAATTTTGCAAATGTGTGTCCATTGACAGACCTTTGAATTCATTATTCATTAATTCACTGACTAAGTCCAAGCCTATGCTGCCTCCAGGAATTCCTTGCAGATTTGCCACCCTCCTCCAGGTCACACTCTGGATAGAATCCTTCAATCCCTATTCAAATAAATTGAAAATTATAGCATGAGATTTGGCATTAAAGTGACAGATGTCAATAGCAACACATTTGCATTTTAAGTGAAGTTCTCTGAATTTTTCTCAAAGTTTTCTCATTTGATGACTAATGATGTTTTCCACATCCATCTTCCAGAAGTCTGTTATAGCCTCACCATCACCCTCCCTTACAGCATCTCGCTTCGCCATGTTATATAGGCCCTCCCACACAGCTGCCTTTGGGTAGCTGAGCACATGGTCGTCTGCGTCGGGTGCCACCATGCAGGCTTCTGAGCAGTGCCATGTAACTGTAACAGTACAGAAAACATTTAGAAGCCAAATTTGGTTTGGTTATATATTTGTTCGATTATACTGGTTAGGTAGGAAATACAGGGGAGATGCTGAATTTTTCATGAGTAAAGTCTTACGTTGTTCTGATGGACTGAGACACTTCTTGCAGTACCACTAAAGCAATGAAGTACACATAGATTTTTTAGTCGGCAATCAGTCAGTTTTTTTATAGGTTATGATACACAAAAGAAAAGCATTTCTTTTCAAAGAGACTTGTGTGAGAAGAGTCATTCGATCTGGCATAGAGATCCTCGAGCCTTCTGACTCACTGAACAGCATTTTCATCAAATCCTGTGAATCGAGAGATGATGCATTTACTTCTCCAAACTCTCAAAAGAAAGTTATTAGACAACATACAGTATGCAATAGCCAATAGATGATTCTTCATGCTTGTATGTTTGATGCAGCTGATTGGAATTTACAGAAATCCAACATGTCTCTCAATTTTGTTTGAGAAAATTATTATCACCTGATAATACAGGAATTCTGAAATTCTTGTGGGGCTTCCACAAGCCCATCAAATTTCAGTGCAGATGTTGCTCTACGGCACTGCACCATCCTTTCAATGTGTTCAAAAATCTCAAGCTTGAATGTCAATTCTGTGAGACCAGTGGAGTGGAGTGGAGAGATTGACCTGTCAGTGCACAGGGGAGGAGTTTAGAGAAGGGGAGGTTATATAAGAGCTGGGTGTGTTCTGTTCAAATCCTTTGTCTAAGACCATGCAGCGACACCAGTAAGTTTGTTTGAAATGATTCTGCTAATTTGTTTTAGATGACGTATTGTTTTAGTTATGTCTACATGCTACGCATCCATTCATCCATTCCCCTCACTCAATAAATGGTTAAATGGCTCTTGGAACCTTGTGTTTAAATGTGCACACCAGTTAGAGGCTCTATGGTCCAGTCATCCTTATGCTACCTAATCAGGCAATAATAGTCTAATTTACATCACATGTCAAGTTTAGATTATACAGTCTTTTTTCACAATGCTTAGGCGATCCTCACAGCAAAATATTTTGTTGGGTTCCCCAGCAACTGTTGGAACATAGTCTTTGAGACCATCCATGATGCTCACAACTCCATCTTTTGGGCTTGGGTTCTCACCACACACCACACCAAGACTGACCTGTGAAAAACAAGACTAAGGGCCCTATTTAAACAATCCATGGCGCATGGTCTAAAGCGCATGGCGCAAGTGCATTTAGGGAGTGTCCAAATCCAAATTGCTAGTTAAACGACACACAATGTGGACGCAAAGTAAGGAGCAAGGCGCAAAGGGGTTGTACTAAGTCCCTTAATTAATCATAGGTGTGTTTTGGGCGTAACATGAACTCAACCAATCAGAGTGTCATCGCCCATTCCCTTTAAGAGCCAGGTGCGCTTGCACCTTGGGCATTGCTATTTAAATGGCGGATTCGGCAAGTTGGAGAAACGAGCGGTTCTCTGCTGAGGAAACGGATCTGCTCGTGCGCGATGGCGATGTGTGCGTGCGTCAGATAGGCCTATGTTGTGCGTCGGATGAAGGTAAGATGCCTTTGCAGTTTATTTTCATGACTTTTTGCTGGGCTGTGCTTTTTACATATTTACTGTGTTGTTTTTCTTGGTTGTAGGTTGCGTTTTTCTTGGTTGTAGGTTGCGTATTTAGCAATTGGCAATTGATTTTTGTTGGTCAATGGCGCAATCGCTTTTCGCTGCCTCAAGATAGCAATGCGCCAACAATGCGCCTGACCACACCTCATTCTAAGACCAACACGCCCATGGGCGCAAAGATGGGCACAAATACATTTGCTATTTAAACAACGTGGGCACTGGGTGTTAGAATGACAATTGTGTAGGTCGAAAACTAGCAATGACACTTGTGCCGCGCTTTGCGCTGCTTTGCACCGGGTGTAAGATAGGGCCCTAAGAGTCTAACAGCCCCACAACGTTGAATTTTGTGGAAGCGTCTCTGTTGGGAATCAAACTCTGGTCTCCCGCTTGAGAGTCTGCAGTCTAACTCCCTGCGGGCCACGTGACCCATAAAGTGGTGACCACAGCGGGGCTAAAAATGAAAGAGAAGCAAGGGAATCCACGAGGACTTCATGTTGTTATTGTAGCAAAGTTCTTTTCCTTCATTCGCTCAGATGAAGGAACCTTCGCTGCACAAAAATAGGGCCCCAGGTCTGGTACATGAACAATCACTCACCAGAGGGAAAAATTCTGTTCCCACTGTGTGGCCAGTAGCTGCTTACCAACCTTCTGGAGGTGACTCACTATCTTTGAAGCTTAGGAGAGACTGTCAGGCATCTATGGGGAGACACTACATGATGTTTAAGCCGATTCTAGCCACCATTTGGCATCACAACTGATTTTCAAGATCGAACCAGGTCTACTTTAGTTTTGGTCGTACAGATGACCTTGTGGTATTTGGGGGTTTAGGACTTCAATCTCTTACACCTTGATCCAGTCAGCGTCATAACCATTATTTCAAACATGTTTGAAACTGGACCCGGATGGACTTCTCAGGATAGGGAAGGTTGCTGTTCACACTGATTAGAAGACATAACATCTATGTCAAATGTCGGGGGAAAAAAAACATGATGCACAATTCTTGACATCGTCCTGTAGTGTGAGCTGGTCAACCACTCAAATACAGAGATTGGCAGAAGCCAATTAGAGTGGAGTACCAGAGAGGGAAAAAAATACAGGACTTGTGGGAAGAAAAATGCTCCACCTCTATGTTTTGGTTGTGTGTTGTAGTAGTGTGAGAGTTTGTGTTTTCCTGTTTATCCCCAAATCCAAATGGTTGTCAAGTGTGTGTTCCACAAATCCAACCGGTCATCAAGTGTGTTTTCCCTGAATCCAACTGGTCAGAAGTGTGTGTTCCCAAAGCCAACTGGTCAGAAGTGTGTGTTCCCAAATACAGCTGGTCATCAAGCGTGTGTTCCCAAATCCAACTGGTCATCAAGTGTGTTTTCCCTAAATCCAACTGGTCAGAAGTGTGTGTTCCCAAAGCCAACTGGTCAGAAGTGTGTGTTCCCAAATACAGCTGGTCATCAAGCGTGTGTTCCCTAAATCCAACTGGTCAGAAGTGTGTGTTCCCTAAATCCAACTGGTCAGATGTGTGTGTTCCCAAATCCAACTGGTCATCAAGTGTGTGTTCCCTAAATCCAACTGGTCATCAAGTGTGTGTTCCCTAAATCCAACTGGTCATCAAGTGTGTGTTGCCTGAATCTAACTGGTCAGAAGTGTGTGCTCCCGAATCCAACTGGTCATCAAGTGTGTGTTCCCTAAATCCAACTGGTCATCAAGTGTGTGTTCCCTGAATGCAATTGGTCAGAATTGTGTGTGTTCCCAAAGCCAACTGGTCAGAAGTGTGTGTTCCCAAATACAGCTGGTCATCAAGCGTGTGTTCCCTAAATCCAACTAGTCATCAAGTGTGTGTTCCCTAAATCCAACTGGTCAGAAGTGTGTGTTCCCAAGTCCAACTAGTCATCAAGTGTGTGTTCCCTAAATCCAACTGGTCGTCAAGTGTGTGTTCCCTAAGTCCAACTGGTCAGAAGTATGTGTTCCTAAAAATCCAACTGGTCATTAAATGTATCTTCCCCATCTATCCTATCTATCCTCTCCTCTTTCCCATTTCCAACTGGTCTTGGTGTGTGTTCCCCAATTCAACCTGGTCGTCAAGTGTGTGTTCCCCAAATCCAGCCAGTCATCAAGTGTGTACGCCTCTACAATGCAAGGTGAAAAAATATCTGAGTCTTCCGGCCGTTAAGCATGTGATGTCCAGTCATTTTGGCTCAGTTGTGTAGTGTGTCCCCATATTAAGTGAGATATGGGTAATCAATGGCAAATGTGTCTCATCTCTTAACTAGAAGCAACTGGAAATTGTCACCGGACCGTATCCAGTTACTTAAATCCTATTAGGCTGACTAGACTTCTTCTTTTTCGACTAGGAATGAAAGTGTCTCGCATCCGTCCAATGTCTTTTTATCAAATTTAGCTAAACATCATGGTCTTAGTAAGCTACTGGTGGCTTTGTGAGACCTAGACATGTCTTTCAATTAGTAAAAAAGCAGTTGTTTTTAGCAGGTACTCCTAGTTCGTGCATAGAATGGTGATAGCTGGTATCTGTAATGAATATTCATGAATGTTCTTACATAAATTAGCTGCTGTGTGCACTAGCTTGCTGTCCTGCAAACCAACTATTCATTAAATATTCTAATTTTAGACATTTGAACACTGCTTTGGACTAGCAGACAAGTGTTTCGATAGACTGGAATAAGTTGTGAACTACCTTGATGAGCCTCTACCATGGCAGACGGAGACTCGCAGTGTGTGTGTGTGTGTGTGTGTGTGTGTGTGTGTGTGTGTGTCAGTGTTTGGAAGAAACCAATAGCCCTCTAATCCTAGCAGGGCCTCATGGGGCTTTCAAAGGCCACACAAAGTCAATATGTACAGCTGTAGCTATTGTACAAGACACATTTCACACTGCTGCCTTATTGCTTTGCCTATAAGCCATGAGATTCCACTTTACAAAATGTGAGACAGAAAAGACTGCAAGGTAGTCTTTCACTGTGTGTATTATTGTAGAATTTTACTATTATATTTAAACTTGAAGATTAATGTGACTGTTGCTGTTTTGCTGTAAATCTGTGATTGGGTCCTCTACTGTTAGTGCTGTCCTGTTTTTTTGTCTTCAAAGCTTTACATGATGTTACTCCATAATACTGCCCTGTCCCTCAGGTCCTCTAACCAGGGTCTTCTGCTGGCTCAGAGGCCCCTGTTATAGTAAGACTGATGGGTGATAGGGCTTTTGCATCGAGACTGCATTAGATCAGCCGAATCAATTGAAAATTTTAAAACTACTGCTAAAATTTAAACGTTTGTATTCAATGACTTTTCACTCTGACACATTCCGTATGCTCTATTGCTCTTATTTTGTGCTTTTAACCTTGCTTTTATTTTTCTTATGTTGCTGCTAATGTTCCCTGCCTCCTATTCTCCCTCTTTTATAATCCCCCTACTAACTGGTTTTGTGTTTTAAAGCGCTGTATAAATAAAGTTG
This sequence comes from Centroberyx affinis, assembly GCF_046629955.1. Taxonomy (NCBI): domain Eukaryota; kingdom Metazoa; phylum Chordata; class Actinopteri; order Beryciformes; family Berycidae; genus Centroberyx; species Centroberyx affinis. The sequence goes on from NW_027281374.1 coordinate 42,549, forward strand.
CTGACTTTGGCGGGAGTGAATGTAATTGGCAGCAAATAATTACATAAATGCTGAACAGAGAACATTCATGTCCACTGCATTAATAAACCAACTTGATTACTAACTGAGATGCTGCCTATAGCAAAACATTTCCAAGGCACTTTAGTAAAAGACACTAGTTAGAATGAAATAAGTTAGCCCTGTTTGGTCCTGTAGTAGAAAGTAATTGTGTTTGTGCGTGCGTGTGTGTGTGTGTGTGTGTGACAACATTAAGTATTCATCTGTTGGCTGTCAGTGTTATTTCTTGCTTGTTGTCTCTATCTGGTAACAACACAGACCAGCCTATTGCCTAAACTACAACTTCACTGCTGTTCCTCCAGACAGCTGATAAAGCAGAAGGCAACACAGTGCTATTATGTTAAATGGGCTCATCGGTCTCTGTCAAATTCAAACCTCTATTTGCATGACTATAGCCAACTGTCAAAGTAGATAACATTACATTGCAATGCATAACAATCATAACAAAACAATGCAGGCAAATAATTACTACTTTGGTGACAAAAACAATACTTGATTCGTTGATTGTTGATTAGTGATAGAAACAAGGACATTTGACAAGGAGGTGTTACAGCAGAGATACATTCTGGTTTGACAATTCCCATGTTCTACATTTTTAACCTCTGATTTTTGTTTTGCCTTGGTTTGTCAGCTGATTGATTATGAAATAACAATAATAATGATAATAATAATGACACTTTCTTAACATAGCACTGTAAAAGAAGTGGTTAAAAAGTGCTTTACAGGAAGGAAAAAAACAAGAATTAAAAAAGGGAAAGGAAAAATATGTGAAATGAAATAGACACAAGAAACAACACAAGTCCATAGAAGTGAGTTGTAAGAAGTGATTTAAAAGATGATGCTGATAAGTTTACGATCAAATGCGATCTTGTGTTGCTGATTTATTCTTAAATTCTTAAATTATTCTTAAATTCTTAAAAGTTCAGATCTTAGGTTAGACATTGGATTCTTTCTTTCTTTTTGTCTAGCTTTCTTCCTCTCTTTCACACTGTGTCACTCTCTTTCTCTACACAAGCAAGCACATAGACATACATGCAAATGCACACACCAACACCGACACACACACACACACACACACACACACACACACACACACACACCTCTTGACTGACATTGCAGGTTAATCTTTATTGAGGCTCTTGTTCCTGGCAAATGACTGCTAGGAACAAACATTGAGGCGGCGTGGCGACGTTAGCAGAACAACCGTCTCTTAATTAAAAAGCTTCAATTTGTTATACCTGGACCAATGATAACGGCTATCTGTGTAGGGGAAGTGTGTGTGTCTGTGGGGGTGTATAAGAGGCAATAGAAGGAATAAAGGTGTCATACTGTGTGTGTGTGTGTGTGTGTGTGTGTGTGTGTGTGTGTGTGTGTGTGAGTGTGTGTGTGTGTGTATGTGACAGAGAGGCCTGGTATTTAAAATGCAATCTGTGTCTTGATACCTTATCTGAATACAGAAAAACATATGTTAATGCAAGGTGCAAATGCACACAGCACGCATTGCGATAGTAATGTGATTGGATCTCAGCTGGAAATGCAGTTTGTGCAGTGTGTTCACATTAGTGAGAACGTAGGGGTAGAAACATGATCACTGCAGATAGAAACGTCATTGCCACAGTAGAAATGCGGGCAGAAGCGTCATTACCGAGGATAGAAACGTCGTCACAGTGGGTGGAAATGTCATCACCGAGGGTAGAAACGTCATCACCGAGGGTAGAAACGTCATCACCGAGGGTAGAAACGTCATCACAGTGGGTGGAAACGTTACAGTGGGTAGAAATGTCATCACCGAGGGTAGAAATATCATCACAGTGAGTAGAAACGTTACAGTGGGTAGAAATGTCATCACGGAGGGTAGGAAAGTCATCACCGAGGGTAAAAATGCCATTACAGTGGGTAGAAACGTCATCACTGAGGGTAGAAATGTCATCACGGTGGGTAGAAATGTCATCACGGTGGGTAGAAATGTCATCACCGAGGGTAGAAACGTCATCATGTTGGGTAGAGACGTCATCACCGAGGGTAGAAACGTCATCATGTTGGGTAGAGACGTCATCACCGCAAGTAGAAACGTCCACTGTGGGTAGAAATGTCATCACCACGGGTAGAAATGTCATCATCGCAGGCAGAAACGTCATCACCGAGAGTAGAAATGTCATCGTGGTGGGTAGCAACGTCATCACCGAGGGTAGAAATGTCCATGGGCAGAAATATCATCAAGTGTGTAGAAACGTCCAGTGTGGTTAGAAACATCATCACTGTGGGTAGAAACGTCATCGGCGCAGGTAGAAACTTCCTCACTGTGGGTAGAAACATCATCACTGCGAATAGAAACGTCATCGCCATGGGTAGAAAGGTCATCACAGTAGGTAGAAACATCCTCAAATTTAATCACTGCAGTAGGAATGTCATCACCGCAGGTAGAAAGGTCATCACCGTCGGCAGAAACGTCATCACCGAGGGTAGAAACATCATCATGGTGGGTAGAAACGTCATCACCTTGGGTAGAAATGTCCATGGGTAGATTTAAATCAAGTGGGTAGAAACGTCCACTGTGGTTAGAAACATCATCACTGCGAATAGAAACGTCATCACCATGGGTAGAAAGGTCATCACAGTAGGTAGAAACATCCTCAAATGTCATCACCGCAGGTAGAAATGCCAACACCGCAGGTAGAAACGTTATCGCCGCGGAGAGAAACATTGCCTCAGGTTGAAAAGTCATCACTGCTCGTAAAAAACATCATTGGCACAGGTAGAAACATCATCACTGCGGGTAGAAAATGTCACTGTCACGGGTAGAAACGTCATAGTGTGAAGAAACGTCATTGTGGCAGGTGGAAAAATCATCACTGCAGGTAAAAAGGTAAAACACAGCTTGGATGGAAATGTCATCACCGCAGGAAGAAACATCGTCAACGTGGGTAGAAACATCATCGCCACGGGTAGAAACATATTCACTGAAGGTGGAAATGTAATCAAACATCACCACTGGAAGAAACGTCACCCAACGCCATTGCTATGAGTACAATGTCATCCATATGGGTAGAAATGTCTTGCCTGATATCAGACAGAATTGTCAACTCGTTACACTCCATTTCCATCTTCAGTCTGACATTGCCTCCACTCTAACCGATTTCCGTGGGTGAGGGGGATTCGATTTTCCCTAACCAATCACTGGAGACCAACGTATCCACCTGAATCTAACGTAATTTTAAGTCGACACTGATGCGTAGCCATGACAACACCAGAGATGGTTCAGAAAGTATAGAGCATCTTTGACAACACGGAGCGAAGTAAAAACAAAGTTTTTCGGATTTCAAAGTAATTGGTACTTTTAATTGATTTAGAACAGCCTCGATAGCAGCGTCTATCTTGTCTGTAGCGGTCGCCATTGTTGTTGTTACTCCTCCTTGGTTCCGGCGCACAGCTTGACAACAGCTTGACAACGGCGTTAGTCCCGCCTGTGGCTGTGATTGGCTAATTGTTAGTCCCCCCCGGCGCTCATTGGACCGATCATTTTTCAACCGAGAAACCGCTTTCATGTCACGATGCCAGACCAGAAGCAGTCAACTCGGTGGAGTGGGTGGATTCAAAGGTCTGGACCCAGGCAAAGAAATGTCATCATCGCAGGTAGAACCATCAACATTGCTGCAGCCTGCGCCATACCAAAAATGGATGATTGTCCATTTCTCGTTCGTGACTGCGCCCGGCTGCAGGTCGTTTCTGTTGCCTCCTCCTGGAGCAGAGAGTGGTAGATGACAAAGGAAAAGTAAGTCCGAGCTGTACAGTATGACTTGCCATGTTAGTTTTTGTTGCCACCTCCCCATCTACTCCCTTGCTTTGCCAAAAATGACATCCAATCATAATGCTGACAAAATGCAGACAACCAGAACGTATATAAATATGAGGTGTAGATGCAACGCCATGATCGGATTGTTCATTATCTGGATAGCATATCCAGCTGCAGATTGCATTTAATGCAAAGAAGTAGGCTAAGTGAGAAGTAGGGTAAACATTGTAGACATTGCATTTACATCCAACCAAACTAGTTTGGTTTGGGTGATCGATCTTGAGTCTGTCTTGGGTGCATTCAATTAATCTTTTTTTGGCATGAAAATGATAAAAAGGTTGAGTGAGTTTCATGATCTTTGGGTCATTGACACAAGGATACATGGATGTCGATGCAGATAGTAGCATTATTTTATTTATTCCTGAAAACAACATTAGGTGTTCAAATTTTTTTTCAAAGCACCCGACAGTATACTGAGTTCATGTAACACTGAACCAAAAGGGGTTCTGTTCAACGTCTGACGCTGTCAACTGATGGGGTGTTGAAGGCCCGATACTGATATTTTTTGTTTGAAGCTGCTAAATAGCATTTTCATTAAAAATTGACAACTATCCAGCATTTCCCCCAGAATTGTATTATTGTAAGGGTGGAAAAGGAAAGCGCATGTTGCCTTACCCTGTGTGCATGAACCACCGAATGGTTCAGCACCAACCACAGATGGACAGCGAATGGCCGACTCATTCGCTTTCAGTTCAATAGCACACGAGGCCTTGCTACATTCACACTGTGACACTGCAAATACAATATTTCTTTTCAAAGATGAAAATAGGGTGCACAGGGGTCTACAACACTACAATGCCTGCGGGCATGGCAGTCTAACTTCAAAACCACAAAATAGATAACATGAGCAACAGGGACACAATTCTGCAGTCTCTCTCACTCACACACACACAAACACAACACAATGGTTTTACTCACTCAAGTTGTAGTCTCTGCTCAGCCAATTATACGTGTTACTTAGCATTAGCTTCAGAAAAAAAACAATAATCCAAACAAGGTGAATGAACTATATACAAATCAAGGTACCATTTTAAAGCATCACCTCTCTATGTTGACAAACCTGCCAATCACTTTGTCCGTGTCAATGTTTATATCCTGCTCAATGCAAAGCCAAGTGATGAGAGATGAGTTGGAGAGTCTGGCCTTAGGCATGCATGAATGTAAATAAGTCTTGATGAGCTTCAGATGGCTGAACCTTTGTTTAGCACTGGCACTGCTGATACGGATGGTTTTGTAAGTTCTGTGGAGGACGGTTAGCTGTGGGTATGCATGATGCATATCACTGACAATCAGAAATGACAGGACTGCATAGGTCCATGGCTAAATCAGCTTCCTCTGGCTCAGAGATGTCTTCAGAGTCAAAATGTGAGCAAATATTTCCTCTTCAGCATCAGGGTGCTCAAAGCAATTTGGGTTGAGCGCTGAGAATGCTTTAGCCATTTCTTTGAAGTCAGCAAATCAGTTGTCGAACTGCCCAACAAAAACAGGATGTGAAAAAATATCTCAGCTTTAAAGTGACTTCTAGTCTCCTGAATTGGGTCGTCCTCTGTGTCCTCATCAAAAAACGTCTTCCTCTTGTCCAGCTGTAACCCAATAAGCTATACACACACACACACAATTTTTTTTTAAATTTCATATCAATGTAAGCTTGCATTTTTTTATATTAATGTATATTGATGTAATTTAGTGTATATTAATGTAATTTCATGTTTATCATGTAATGTGTTATGTACAGTATGTCAGGTGTGAACCCCAGGAAGATTAGCTGATTGCCATGGCATCAGCTAATGGGGATCCTTTAAATAAACAAATAAACAAATAAACAAATACAGTAGATGCACACACATGCACAAAAAATACACACACATGAAAGATAGTTGCACACACTCATGAAACACTGACTGTATTATGAAAGGGCATGTTGAAACACACACTCAAAATCATAACACACTGATGTAGTTACATAGAAGACTATGAATTCCAGATATTCACAGTATATACTCTCACCAAAGAGTGTGCAAAAAATGCCACACACACACACACACACACACACACACACACACACACACACACACACAGAAATACTTTAGTGCCAAATGCAGGCAATGTGTTCCCACTCAGGACTCAGCAAGTCTAGTTTGTCAGTCACACTGGATAATCCCCTTCCTCTGTCCTCCCCCAATGTAGGCTGCCTGATAGCAGCTTGGTAAGACTCCCAGCTAGTCGACATGGTGGTGCGTTCATTCATTCATTTGTCCTTTTGTTTGTTCATTCATTCACACACCTGATATCTCAGTACCGCATACTTAAGAAATTTGCCTCCAGGACCATCCATGTACATGTTGGACTTTTCCACTATTTTTAGTTTCTGGAAGAACAGCTTGCCTCCCCAGAGACTTTTATCATTTATTTACTGATTGGCCCAAGGGATGACAAAAAAAAGGACTAGTAGACAGTCCAAATGACCGTATAACATGTATTTGCATTTTTCCATAACTGACTACTGTTGCCTTACAGACTTACTGAGGCCATACTCTCTTTACATCCATCGTCCATTGTTCGCTGATGAGCTTTCTTTTTCAAAAATTAAACAAAATAAATGTACCATGATGATATTTGAAAGAATTCCTAATTCATTTTTAATTCATTCTATTATTAGCAAAAATATGATGAAACAAAAAGAAAACTTAGAAAGAACATAGTTTTAATATTATGTAATTGCAATCTAGCAATTGGAAATGTATGTATGCTTATCATTGAATGCATGATTTATTATTAACCAATCACAAAAGCACACAAACAATTCATAACACTCAATGCCTACTCTTCTTTTTTGTGATTTTTTGTTTTTTATCTGATTTACTGTGATCCTTTTTGCTTAAATTTTCCATGGAAAGTTAGAAATATTCCAAATCCCACCCCCCTGGTTTTGCTTTATTAGACAGCATTCAGTGGAGAAAGACAGGACATATGGGGAGTGAATGAGGGGAGAGAGAGAGAGGAGATGACAAGTGAACTAAGGTCATGAGTTGGATTCAGACCGATGCCGTCTCGAGTACGCGGCGTGCACATTATGCCTGCCGAGCCGCCGGGACGCCTTTCCTCTCCAGCGTCCTCCGGTACGAGGGCGAAGTGACAAACGCGCAAATCCTCTCCGACACTTGCTATTCGAGACACGGGGGGGGGGGGGGGCTAGACGGCCCTCCAGCCATGCAGCCGGGCGGAGTCAAACCATCCCATGCATAAACAGGCAGGTAGGGGAGCGCTGATGGTGTTGAGTGGGAGGTGAAAGTGTGTGGAAGAGTGGGTTTGTGTGGGCGGTGTGTTGAAGGGGGGGGGGGGGGTAATGCCTGGAGGGTTAGGTTAAAGAGGATACACGTTCAAGATGGATGCCCTTATTCCTCCACAGAAAAAGGTTCAACGAGCCTCCAGAGGATCTCTGGACAAAATATTGAATTCCTGCGGTGACTTTACAGCGGTGGTGTACAGCAGTGGTTCTCAACGTGGGGTCTGGGGGACCACCAGGGGTCCTTGAGGGGGTTCCAGGGGGTCCAAATTGATGAATTGTTAAACTTCAGCATAATTTCATTTACAAGAAGTTTACACAGTTAACTGCTACCGTACTGCCTGGTGTATGAGTGCACGCTTGATTTCCCTTATGCAGGGCTTTTGGGGCTTACATCGGCATTACATACCATAATTCCCCTAAGCAGAGGGCATTAACAAAAAGGGTTCTACATAGTACCAGAAAATGGTTCTTTATGTTTGTACTCCAACAGAGTTTAAAGTTTAAAGCTGCACTAGGCCATTTTTGCACGTTGGCGGCCCCAAATGGCAGCAAGAGGTAACTGCGTGAATCTTGAGGACTTCATTACCCAGAGGTCCTGTAAGATGACGTCAGTACACTCCACAGCATGCTCATGTTTGCCAATCCGGCCAGTTTATGATGTCTTATACCAAAGGAAACCAAAGGGATGAGAGAGGAAAAAGATCTAACGTTGGTGAGTCCAGTTTTCTCTGGACGGAGCGCTGCTCACTGCTGTTTAGGAGACAGTTTGGATTTCACTCCTAAGTTTTGATTTGTCAGTTCCTGTGTAGACAAGATTCACCACCAGTGACCATACCAGAATTTAACTTGGTAAGCAATAGGGTGAATCTACACGTCTCAGTTAGTGAAGATGGGACGCTCTTCTCTGGGTTCTTTAAGTTATTATGGCTCTATATAGAACCAAAGAACCCTTGAAGGACCTGCTTTTTTCTGTGTACATGCATTCTTAAAGGGATCTTTATAGCAAAAGAAAGGTCTCATTTGAGCATGGTGCTATGGCAGAAGCCTAAAGAACCATTTTCTGGTACTATAGAACCCTTGTAGTGCCCTAGAAGCAGGTAAGGAACTTTTTTACCAACCTGCCAGAAAGACTCCTTTTGTTCTTTTCATCTTTTGTTTTTTTTTGCATCTTTATACAACATCAAGCAACATTTCCTCAAGAAGAGGTTTTTCCGAGGCCTTTCTGAAGAAACCACTTCTAGCAATTACCACGCTTCTCACATGTATAAATGTTTCTACCTCTCTTTCTCTTACTCTCTCACACCTTTCATCTCTCTCTTTGCCTATCCGTCTCTTTAAACACCCCCATCATTTTCATCATCAGTGGAATGAAAGCATAGTTGGGGACCCTGATGTGTACCTGGCTCCTGAAACGCATTATCTGACTGTGACACTGGGACACCATTTATCTCTGTTTACAGAAATGCCATGAAACCCATTTTCTCTGCCTGCCTGACATCCATCCATCCATCCATCCATCCACCCATCCATCCAAATCTTTCCAAATCAAAATACAGTCACTGTAGGACAGAAGGATAGAGCAAATCACCAACCAGAAATATGTCAATTTCTAGGCAACTTGCTCCAATCCTGTCCAGTCCAATTGTCTATTGACTTTATTATACTTCTTCTACACTTCTATGTTTAATCGTAAAACATGGTAAAATATATATGGTAAGTAGGCTTATACTGATATGGATTTTTAAAGGCTGACACCAATGACAATGTTTTTGGATTAAAGCTGCCAGTAGTCGATATTTTGTGCCGAAAGCCAATGTAAATTTTTATGCCCAAAAAAGGGAATTAAAAAGAAAACACACACACACACACACACACACTTGATGACCAGTTGGATTTGGGGAACACACACTACCCCAGTTCTAACTCTATTGCAACACTTTTCTTTCCATGCATTTCCATGCCTCTTGTATGTTTTTTCCTCTCTGGTGCTCAACTCTCATTGGCTGTTGCTGTTCTCTGTGCAGATTTGCATGGTTAACCAGCTCCCACTACCGTCCAGAGTCATTTTATTTTTATTTTTCAGAGTTTTAAAAATCAAAAATGTTTTAAATAATGGATGCAAGAGATTAAAGATCCAGAACCCTTATACAATTTAAGATCATCTGTACGACGGGCCGCAAACAAGCGCAGGTCTGATCTTGAAAATCAGTCGTGATGTCATGGCAAGAAAAATAATCTTGTCTGATTGTCTGAACGCAGTCTTAGTTACGAAGCTGAAGTTAGCTCCCGATTCGTAGCTCCCTATTCGCAGCTAGTGATGTGCGACCGGGAACGAGTGGATTTTTTCGAACATAGTTTTTTTAATGACAAACTGGGAATACTTTGTTACCACTGGTACATGTTTATTGATCGAAAACAATGTATTTGTAATTTGTAATCTATTCAGTGCTATGCCATATAGACTGTATCAAGAAATATCCCCCAGTATAGGATTCAAACTGGCCCGAATGGATTTTCATACTCAAAACCGATCTCAAAAATGGCTCTACGGCCCTTTTCAGGCCAGCTTTTCACAGGTTAAATCACCTTGGGCCAACCAAAACATGCATGTTATATACTAAACAGGATATAGACTATCTGATTATGCTGTTTAGAGTCTGGCCCAAAGTCATTTTCATGGTCTAATGGACAGCTGAAAAGTCAGCTCCTTATTCACATTTAAACAGAAAAATGACAGCTAAGACTCGGGTCTCAATTAGCAAGTTTACAGCATTATTTAGAGCCCTTATTCACTTTGGGCCACCCATATCAATGTTCACACATATTGACCACCTCACGTAGTGTCCCCCAGTGTAGGATTCAGTCTGGCCCGAATGGATTTTCACAATCAAAACCGATCTCAAAATGGCTCTACAGTCTTTTTCAGGCCAGCTTTTCACGGGTTAAATCACCTTGGGCCACCCAAAACACGCATGTTATATACGAAACAGGACATAGAATAGGGAGCTACGAATTGGGAGCTAACTTCAGCTTCGTGTCTTAGTTTAGTATATTTTTTCAAATATACTGTAGGCTTTAGTTGACAACATTTTCCAAGGAAGCAAATTACAGCAAACCGGAGCTGACTGAACTTTGAGATGATCACAATGACTTTTTCAAGATGAAAAGGGAGTGCCACAGTTGTTCAACCTCACACACACACACACACACACAAACGTGAACACATGAACTGATGCACCTACACACCCATGCAAGCATGCACGCATGCACACACACACATACACAACTATCGTTGACATTTCAAAGGTTTCAAAGGTCTGACCTGTACTCTGATATAATAGCATGTTAGGCAGAGAGATAATTAGTTGGTCCGATGTAATAGCTCATTACAATGAACACTTCCAGCCATCCTTTGTATTCATTATATGTAAATGTCTCCTTTTTTAAGATGATAACACAAGAAGATAACACAGTTTTGTTGGTCATAGATTACATTTGTTCAGAATCAGTGTTGTATCCCAGTGGAATATTTTGGGATGTTTATCGATTTAGCAGAGAGAGAGATTATTACCAGTATGAAATATTTTCTCAGGGTTGATTAATGCAGGTCATAAAATTGCATCCTCTGTCACTTTTGACCTGACCCACCTCAACCTTCGCTCACAGTGAGATAATTGGTCTCATTTATCTATACATTAAAGCATATGATGAAAACCTAGCTGTGTGATATCACTGTTGGCGGATGAAAATCTATTTCCCTAATGCTCATGAAAGTCACTCAGCATATAAAGGAACATTTAAACCTTTAATTTGAGTAAAAATGTGAAAATCACCAAAGTTAAAATAAATAAATAAAAAAAAAATACTTTTAAAAAAAAATATATATATATTTATTTTAGTTGACTTTATTATTATTAATAATGTCTTATGCTGATGTTGTTTTTCATGTAATATATTTACTTAAAGAACAATCAATAAACATATTGATTAAAAAAAAAAAAAAAAAAAAGAAAATCACCAAAGTTACCAGTTTTCCCACAGCATCATATATTGATAGATACATGGAGAAATTATAACTAGGTCCAAAAGGCACTCTCTGTATTAATTGAACAACTCTGGCATTTACATGTGTTCTTATCTTACCTAATAATAATAAATGACTGGCCATATAGACAAGATAACTGGAGTGATGACGACATTTGGAAAATCCTGCAGTACTAACACAGGACTGATGCAGTGTGGGTAGACTGCACCTGAAAAACAAGGATAACAGTAATAATAAATGTTCATTATTAAACTGAACTGTGCTGGGGTTAAAAACGTATTTTGGTAGTAAAAATACACCAATGCTCCTTTTTAATAGCTATCCATAAAAAATAAAAAAAAACATGTTCAATTCTACTTTGCAAATTACTTCTGAGTGCCAAATGTTCCACATATGAATAAATATAAGGCCATGAATATAAGAGTACAGGAAAACAGCGCTCCCACTCGTCCTTCATCGCTGTGCTCCACTGACTGAGACTTCTGCTGATTAGAGTTCCAGTCACTGCGATTTCTCATTGACATCCATTAATTTGTTAACACTTTCAGAGGGTTTTCAGTTTTCAGGGCTGTAGTTCTCGGGTCCGGTCTCAAGAGGACTTTTTTCAGGTCTTGGACTTGATGTTTGACTTGTCTTGGTCTTGGCCACTATAGCGTATTTACTTGACATTTGAAAAATTAGTAACGTTGTTTTTTTTTTAACAAACTGTTTATTTCTACTTATGCACATTTGAATTGTACGCAGCTGCTTTGTCAGGAAATTTAAACAAAAACAACATGAAATACAAAAAAAAAAAATAATAATTAAGGGGAACTATTCACAGTTCGGCAAACATACATAAAAATGATAAATCATGGCATCACGTGCATCCACATAGAGAGGAGTCTCCAAATAAAAATAAAAACTAAATAAATATATAAATAAATGAGGGAAAAGTACCTTAAAAAAACAGATATTAATCTTGGCCAAATTCACATTTAAGTCAGTACAGCTCCTTGAAAAATGAGTAACTTTATTGATGTATGGTTTATTTATGATTCTCAAATTTCTTCTTTTTTTTTTGTGGTATTTTTGCCTTTACTGGACAGATCAAAGTAGAGAGAGACAGGAACGATTGGGACATAGAGGAGGGTGACATGTGACAAAGGTCCTGGGCCGGATTGGAAGGGTTACTTCACGTTGACATGGCTCATGCTTTACACCAGTGATTCTCAACCTTTTTCATATCAAGGACCCCTAATTTAGTCCACATTAGGACCACGGACCCCCATTTGATGAGATTTTGTCTCTTGGATCCAAATCTGAGAATATTTGTATTGTTAGATATGATTTTGTCCAGAATTCCATGACTATCTGTATTGTAGGTAGAGAGATAACAGAGAAACTATGATCAAAACAATCATTCTTCTACATTCTCTAATTGTGTTAACTTCTTGTAAATGAAATAAAGGTGAAGTTTAACAATTCATCAATTTGCTGGGGACCCCCTGGAACCCAGTCAAGGACCCCTGGTGGACCCCATGTTGAGAACCACTGCTTTAGACCACTGATCCAACAGGACGCCCCATGGCCCTCAAATTTCTATGCATTGATTCCTCAGTTCCTCTGCACTGATTAGTTGGATGTTGAGGGATATGGTATAGAGTTCCTTCAGATACATCTACATCTCTTTATCCTTAAGAAACTCCAATCATTATTTTTCCCATGGTGTGGGCTATGGAAGGCAAAGTCAAGTCATCAGTCGGTCAGCCAGAGTGAACATCGCTTGCCCAGTGTTCGTATCACACTGTGTGTTTGTAACTGCAGTAGCTAATTTATGCTGACAGAAAATATTTTTGTTGGCTAATATTTTAGTTACAACTAGATTGAGCTCGCAAAGCAGTTTTTTTGTGTAACAGGTTCGGAATTTAAGTTTGCCCAATGCTAACTACATGATGGTTTCTCACTTCGTACTGAGTGCAGCTTGCTCGTCCAATGTTAATATCATAACAATAGACGATATATAACTATCATAACTACCTTGAGCTAGCAGAGCAGTTGTTTGCGTAATAATTGTGGAATTTATTAAGTTTGGCCAATGCTAACGAAACAATTTGGCTAACAGGGTAATATATCACATGAGTGTCTACTCTTAGTCTGTTAATGATAGTGTTTGTGTATACTTGCATGTATTATGAATGAGTATTCTTGGTGTGTGTGTGTGTGTGTGTGTGTGTCTTATAACTATGACTGATTCTTTATACTTGCGTAATAGATGGGTGTTATGGGATGCATTGCTGTCAAGGTCTATGCTGAACTATGTCTCTGTTTTTTACTATGTCTAAACTTATTTATCGATACATTCAAATTGTGTATTTTACATTGTTGCAATTATTTTTTGTAATATGCTGCCTGGAGAATGCCACTTTTCAAGACCTTGGAGGGTTTTTAGGCAATTCTCCTTCACATTCACTTGCAAATTATATATTGTATCCTTTTCTTTTAAATTTTTATATGTGTGAATAAAGAAACAAACAAGGATACTGAGAGACAGCTAACCTACTGGAGTGCAGCTGTACAGTAGAGTGGAAATCTCTTCTTTCCAATACATTGACTGAATGATGTGGTTATTCTGATTATTCCAGGACTGTATAGCAACTTCAACTACAGCAACAGTTGATGCTGCACACCTAGCTAGGCATGTGGGACTGTACAGCATCTGTATTTATTGCATGTGGAAAAGCACGTTGTTCATCGCCTTTATTGAACAGGACTCTATTTGCTCTGGTTTGACTCAAACTCGCCTGGACCTGGTCTTGGCATGGACTTGGAAGTTTCATTCAATTTCATGGCAGACAACATATCAGCCCACGGAGATAAATTCAAATTCTCAATCTCGTCGAGGCTCTCTCAAAGATTACTCAGAAATGGTTACTCAGGCAATCTTGGAAATAGGAATTTAGCTTCAAGTCAAAGTGATACAATCAAATTCAATTGGCCAGTGAATGCAAGTATTCTGTATGGGTTGTGTGTAGCAATGTGAGAGATTCGACAGTAAATGGGACCGGGCTTCTGAAAGGCTTTGCCATAATGGAAGCTAGTACACCAAATGGAACCATTCAAGTAAAATAGGAGCGTTTGCATATTTTTATTTGTGTAATGAGTGTTTTAATGCTTTTAGCATCCACTATTCATATGGAAGAAGACTGTACGTAATTGCTGTTTTAGGGTGTAGAACTGCTGAGATTAATCAGATTTAACTTTCTCTTTCTCTCTCTCTCGGTTTCTCAGACATGCTCCCTTTCACTCAGTCACTCATACACACACACACACACACACACACACACACACACACACACAAATAGTACACACATTATCTTCTCCCTCTTCCACACAGTTTACCCATTCTCTACTTTCTCTCTAACTCTCTCTCTCTCTCTCTCTCTCTACATATATATCTATCTCTAACTCTCTGTCACACACACACATGCGCATACACACACACACCCTCTTTAGGCTGATTGAATATGCATAAAGAGGACAGGACTCTCCTTTCATTCTCAGAGATCTACAATTACCGAGTCCTTCTGTTCAAAATGATGCCTACTTGACAACCCTCAATCTATTCCTAGTTCAATAGTGTATGTGGCTCCTGTTTGAATGAAAAATCAAGCCTTAACTAGTTGTTGCTGAAATCATGCAATGCATTATGAATGGGGTTCACAAGTTCTAGGATCACAGAATGTACTCAGCACATAATTCAATAAAGTCTCATAAAATTCACAAACACAAACTGTGAAAAACCTGGATTATGTGTTTTGGACACAATATGAAGATTTACTTTTCATCCACCACAAATTGGATTATGAGACAATGATTGAATTGGATTATATGATAGCGATACTATTATTGGCTTTAGTCTACACTGTCTGTCTATTATTATGTTGGACCAGTGCCTATTGAGTTCTAAGTTGTTAACTTTTGAAAGACAATAGCAATGTTTTGGTAGTCAAACAGTTAAAAGGGTAAACATTTCACAGCTAATTTGAATAATGGCAAACTTGTCTCTTGAGCTAAGTTTAGTGATAGCTCTGTTAGCAGGATAAAAGTACGGTCATTTGCTAACATTACTGTAAGCTGTCATAGTTGTCTTTTTCCCACAGCGCAGCTGGGGGCATCAAGAGGCATACTCAGGTCAGTCAGTCAGTCATCAACACTTTGTGAGATGGCCTCTAGAGGGCGTTTTTAGCTGCGAGATGGCCTCTTGCCAATAGGCTAAATGCCACACTCACTCCCCACACACTGAGTCCCACTCTCTGCCGGTAATTTACAAACATCCATGTCTTCTGCTGCCCTGTGAACTTTAATGGTTGGTAACATTATTACCTTGTGGTATTTAAGTAACGTTTGTGGAATTAGGTAATTTGAATGATAACCGTCTTATGGTAGCTGAGCATCGCATTATCAGATAAAAAAAAAAGAAAAAAGATATGGTTGGTGTTTTTCAGTTACCTGGTAGCTAGCTAACATAAGATGACGCTAGCTTATCATTAGCATATTGTTAGCTTAGCTAACGCTAGCATGTTGTTAGCTAACCTTAACTGTTCACTAGCTAGCTAACTATCGATGTGATTACCTATATTTATTGCATGGATAATTATTATCTGTTAAACTGAAGTGACGGTTGGTTTTGATTTTCGGATATTCTAAATGCCTATTTTTTGATACCTGTTTGCATTGTACTTTTGGGAGCTTGCAAGTCTACATTTCATTGTACCTGTACTCTGTGCTTGTTATGATATAACGTTATTATCAGCTGAGTTGCTTGCGGCTATTGATTGTAATAGATATGCAGTAATAATGTTATCACATTGTTTTATAAAACATGTTTGATGTATTTATATAGTGTAGATATTACCATCTCCAAAAATGTTGATTGTAGATAAAGGGAGAGATGGTTGAGGGAAATTCAACTTCATTAAAGGAACTTGGTGTTTTCCGAGTTTTGGTTTTTGTGTTTTTCTCTCATTTCTATCATGTCTGTACTACTACTCCTGCCTGTACTGTACAATGTTGTTCATTCACTGTGTCATTTGAGTTGTAATGTAAAGTCCCATTACCTTTTACTGTTTATAGGATCGTCCCATTCGGTTTGAAAGTCCATCACATATCCCACTGACTGACTTCTTCAACAATCCAACGTCAGAATCCATCAGTGGAAATAAGAAAACAAAGTATTGCATTTACTGTGAGAAATATCTGCCTTGTTCCTTTTAGGTAGTAACTTTGATACCTGGCAGCGACCTCCAGAATAAGTAGTGTTTGAATCAAAACAAACAGTATGAATATACTGTCATTTGTGTTGGCATTGAAAGCCCTGGATGTGTTGTTCATCAAAGTGACAACACTGAATTCACCCATATCCAAGATAAGAAGATTTGGTGACTTCATTTTACATCCTTTCAAATGGACAGACCCAGCAGACCCACGGCTCTTTGGCTGCAGGTAATGATACAAGCACACTGAACATTACTACAAGTCTACAACACTAGAATGTATCAAGCAGGAATGTATGAAAAACCTAAGTAGAATATACTGAGGCTAAGAAAAAAAAGTATTTATTTTACAAATATCAAGATGCAATAAAGTATCTAACACCACAATATGAAGAAAACAGCTTGTGAATTTACAGCATATATCAGATGTGGAAATGTCATATTCACAGAACAGGTGTACAGAAGGCCATACATATGTACAGAAAGTGTCTAGGCATGTAGACAGGCATTGTAAAAAAAAAAAGAAAATATCTGTATATATACAGATCTAGACAATGTGTCCAAAGGTCCAGATGGAGTCATTCCTATGTTCCCAGAGTCCTATGTTCCCCAGTTCTAGGGTTAGGGTTTAGGGTTAGGTTGGTTGTTTGTACATTTTTACCCAGTTAGAGACCTTCAAAGTCAAATAAAATGATAACCATTGGTTTTGTTATGTTTATATAGCTTAACTTGAAACAGGTCAAATTTGACCCGAACACAATAGGAGGGTTAATGTGTGTTAATAGAATATTGAACTGGGGAACATAGGACCCTGGGAACATAGAACCTTGGGAACATAGGACCCTGGGAACTTAGGACCCTGGGAATGTAGGACCCTGGGAACATAGGACCCTGGGAACTTAGGACCCTGGGAACATAGAACTCTGGATAGATACGCTCCCGTGCAGATAAGCAACAACGCAGCTGTTCAACGGAAAATGGCCCATGGATAATATTTAGTAGAAGTGTGATGAAAGAAATGACACAGAAAGGAAACAGTCGTCAAACCAATGGCCCAAGAGGAATGAAGAGTTTAACGAAGCTATTCCTCGAAACCGATGGTTCTCAGCATGGGGACGGGAGTTCTCTAGGGACTCCTCAGGCTGTCCCAAGGGAGCCCAGTTGTTTTAGTACATAGCAAGTAAATACGCATTGAGATCATCAGGTTTCTCTGTTATAGTCCCTCATGTTGGAGGTGCTCAAATTGAGGATTCAGAGTGTGTTTTACCTGAAGCATCCAGTTGAGTGGGGGATAATGTATTGTGTGACACGTCTCCTTTGAAGTTCCTCTCCTTCAAAATAATGAGACCAAGACCAGACCCCCTTCAATTGGAGCACACACTCTCTCTCTCCATCTCTTTCTCACACACACACACACACACACACACACACACAGAGAGAGAGAGAGAGCGCCCTCATTCACCTATTTCTAGATTAATATCCATTTTTGTCTCTTTTATTCTTCTCTCCACCTCTCTCTCTCTCTCTTATTCTTCTATCCACCTCTCTCTCTCTCTTCCACCTGCCTCATTGACACGCCCACACCACCACTTTTCAAATGCTTCTTTTGAATGCACTGGTTTAGAAATGGAAAGAATAGGTAGTCCACAAGTAGGTTTTCTTCACAGGGACGGTTTGAGAGGGCACAGACAAACAGATAAACAAACTGTTTTTGCCCATAGGGCTGTCTCAGGCTGAATATTTGGCTTATTGTTTTGAGTAAATCGCAGACACTGTCATATATAAAATAACAAATAAACAGGAAAGGGGAAAAACAGTAGAAAAGGTTCTGGTCGGATCTAATCCCAAGCCAGAAAAGCTACATGTAGTTCCAGAGGCGGCAGGTCTTAACCCCATGCAAGTTCTATCACTCATGTTTTAAAATTGTCCAGTAAAACTAAACTAAACTAAACTAAACTAAACAGAAAGTAAAATACAATACCGAGATTAAAGGAATAGTTCACCCAAAAATGAAAAGTCAGTCATCTTCTCACCCCCATGCGAGTTGGAACTCTGGGGCCAGATTCACAAAACCTTCTTATGAAAAAAAATCTTCTCAAGTGCCATTTTTTTCTTAACTTTAGTCTGAAGAAAAAAAATAGGAAAAATGTATATTCTCAAAAACAGTTCTTATGTATTTTCTTAAATTTCTTCTTATGTTTCTTCCTAAGAAAAAACTTAGGAATAAATGGTATTCTTGAAATGAAAGTTGTCAAATTTGTTCTTGATTTTTTTCTTAACTTTAAGACGGCCCTTCACCTGTCTTAAAACTCCTACAGTGAAAAGGTAAGCCTCTAATATCATATATTTAAACACATTTTAGACAAGTTGAACTAGTTATAGTTCAAAGTCTTCATAGGTTCCCCTACACCTAACATTAAGATGAACATTTATTGTAAAGCTTTATTTGGTGTAGGGCCAGGTAGGCCTCTGTCTCATGTTTATTGAAAATAAGCGGCAAATTTTACAGTTACCAACAGCAACCAATGTTTAAATCTTTGCTCTAGTTGCCCTAAATAGGTTTTTCCCCAATTGTTTTGTAGATGGAAGCACTTTGGGTTGCCTCCTAGCCTTGTCTCCTAGCCTCCTAGCCTTGTCTCCTAGCCTCAATGGCAGTAAGCCTAAAGGATAAGATGGACTAGTTATAAAGTTCTTTGTAATTTGTAATATTTGCAATATTGTTTAATAGATCGACATGTTGTAGAACTGTCTAGACTAGTTTCTGTACTGTTTTTTATTGTTGCATCTAGATTGACATGTTGCAGAACTGTTTCGACTGGTTTATATCAGTTTTCAGCATGTGATACGATGCAATACCATTCAAAATACCTTGAGTGATGGTAACAATTGTATCCTGGCTTGAGGTGACATCTGTTGGGCACCATTGGGTAAAGAAAGCACCATCTATGCCACACAGCCTGGCTTCCAGTGACAGCTGACACAAAATAGCAGGCCTCATTCATCACATGCTAGCGCAAATGGATTCCGAAGATAAATCAACATTTATAGTTTTCAGTATTTATTTTCCTTTTCGGTGATTTTACCTAACTGCAATTAGCGGTAAAGAAAATCAGCCTGTATGCCTGTAGTGAGTACACACTCCAGGGAGCAGGTAATGGAGTTCGATGACCCATGAAGTCACCCTAGCTAAGAGTATTGAAAAATGAAAATATGATACCAAGGTGAAGTGATGCTTTAAGTGCTTGTTTCTGTATTCATTAATGTGCTCTTTGGTGAGGACTGCACTTTTTATTTATTTTTTAAAGCTACAGGTCACCTCACCATCACCAATTCAGTTCCCACAATCACACAAATAAGTTGAATATGCTTTTAGTAGACAAAGACAGTTTAATTAATTGCATATGACGAATATTTTTTATGACCAAATGAAAGAAAATGTATCGTGGTTAAATAACAGCAGCCCTGGGAGCAATTCAGTCACTCCAATTCATTCAACCCACACACACCTAATTTTTGTTTTCCATAATGGATTTTGATCATGTCTTCTTAAATACAAATTGCAATTCATTTGTGCACTATAGAACATTGATTCTTGATTATTTCTTGGGAGGTTGAGTGTGACAACATTCTAATGCTAAAAGTTTGATTAAACTGAAAGTCAATTGAAACCAGCCCTGACATACATTAATCTAATTCAGTGAGACAAGACCATTGATATGTGACTATGGACGGGTAGCCCACTTATTTCTTTAAAAAGTGACCTACAGAACATGCTCAAACCTGTCACAGTCTAAAATAATGACAATACCTGTCTGCCTACCTTCTCAATACAGAGTGAGACAGTCTGATCTTTTACCTTAATGCCTCATGATATACTGTTAGCAAAAGTTAGGGTTAAACTGCAATGTTTCCGTACAATTTTAACGAAACTTTGGAATTGAAACGCGAAATGAGAAAAATGGAAAGAGTCACTCAAGAATTGATTAGAATTGGTAAAGTTGTTATTGAACTTTAGCCCGCTTCACTTTCTTTTGTGGACAATTTTTCCGCATTCAGTTTATTTGACAATCAGTATTAAAATTCACCTTACATGCAATTGCTAAATACTTCTGGCTACAACCAACAAATCATTATGGAGATTATCTACCTCACAATTATCATACAAAATTAAAAAAAACGATATTTTTTTTTTTTTTTACTTTGATCTGATTGTATAGGTCGATACTAGACTTCTATATCATCCATTAGCCAGGCATTGATGTTTTCCCTTATGTGACCAGGATTAGGGAAGCCTTTAATGAAGAGAAGTAGTTTATTCCAGTTTATAGCTCCAGAGTACCTGAAAGAACATTTACCCATATTTGTCTTAAACCTGGGCAGGCACAGGTCAGCAATACTGCCTCTAGTCTGATATTCATGAGCATCTCTAATCCTCTTGAAATAGTTCCTCAGGTCCTTTGGTGCCCCGGCTCCCACCGTCCAATCCATTATTCAAACAACTACACACAAGTCTAGTATTTCTGTAATTGTAAGCGATAGGTCAATTAAACAAAATGTCAACACACCATGCAAGGATTTGAGCAATTTGTTGATGGTTTGGACTTCAACACAGGGTCCAACTGGAGTCATTCCTATGTTCCCAGGGTCCTATGTTACCCAGCTCTATATAGCACATAATGGGAACCTGAAAAAGATGTTCCTCAGCTCTGTATTCACTTAATATGGTTAGTTAGAGTTAGGGTTAGGGTTAGGGTTAAGCATAGGACCCTGGGAACATAGGACCCTGGGAGAGCACATATGTAGAACTGGGGAACATAGGACCCTGGGAACATAGGACCCTGGGAACATAGGACTCTTTGTCATGTTCCCATTATGTGCCATATAAATCTGGGGAACATAGGACCCTGGGAACATAGATACGCTCCCGTCCAACTTCAGCAGCATCGTTCCAGTCTCAGCTCTTGATAGCAAATTTGGTCTTCTCAACATAAGACAGGAACATTTCACAGGAAAACACCATAGAAAACACTATAGATGGTCATATCTCTATTATATCACCACAGAAGCACAATTATATTAAATGATCAACTTACCAGGGTCTGCACTGTTGTTGTTGATGAATCCATCTGCACTGATGCACGTTTTAAATGTGACACATTGTAAGATGATGATCTATCTGGTTTTCAATTATCACTTGTCTTTTGAAAATTGCGTCTGTTATTGAATTACCACAAAAGTAAACAAGGATACATGTTTAGGTTTGTTTATTTATAGGCTACTCAATTTATTTAGGCCTATATGTCATTATTTAAAGAGATAGAGACAGAGAGAGAGAGAGAGAGAGAGAGAGAGAGAGGGAGAGCAAGAGAGAGATATCTAAGTCCCCTAGGCTTTCCTAATTATTGCCTGGTCACGACTCTTGCTGAGAAAACAGATAAATGTGACAGCTTTGATATGAGGGAGTTTGTGAAGAAAGGGAGAAAGTGAAGAAGATGGAAGATATAAAGTTCATCCCTGATGTGGAAAAGTACAGTGAGCTGTCAGCATTGTTTCTACAAGGACAGCAGTGAACAGATGAAGCTTTGGTGGCTGTTGGAACAGAAGCCTACAGCCTGTTTCCACGGGGTTTTCTCCTCCTGTAGACCAGGAGAGCTGCTGGCCGGCGTGGAGAAATGTGCTTCCTGTGTGAACAACCCAGCTGTGACTCGGGTTCCTGCGTCATGACTCGCACGCATCATGACTCGCATAAAAACCCAACTTCTGATGTAGGGTTTTCAACCTGACAGTCAACATTTGTGTGAGACACTGACCCAAATAGAAAGACCTTTCACCTAATGCCCAGAGCCATCTATCTAGAATAGATTTATCCCATTAAAGTCACTTAGGCCCCCGAGAGTTCCTGATGCTGCCTGATGGAATGTTCAATAAGTCAGTGATGCCAGACAACAAATAAAGTTCAAGCCAGTAAGCAGAGCTTTGGTTAATACGGCTTACTGTTACTGGAACCCAGTAAGATTTTGCTAAGGCCCGGACACACAATGTGGGATCTCTTAAATTAACCATGCACTAAAGTTGCTCTCTAAAGGCTCGCAAACATCAGATGATTCTGGACTAATGGTGGGCTTTCACCACATGAGAAAACCAACCAAGCTCACAAGCCACAAGCCATATTGGAACATTTTCCTCTACAGCCTGCAGCTGCACTGGAGAACGTAAAAAAAACGTGGGGGAGGGGTGGAGGGGGTCATCTGATGGTACTGTGACATCAAATCTTCATCCTGATTTGGTACTAAAGGGGATCAATACTTTATGTCCACCTTTGGCTTTATTTGCTGTTTTTTTTTCAGTGACACTTCAATAGCGCATCAATAGCTGTGATGAATAGACAGTGAGAGGGGAAGATGGATGCAAGAGAGGGAAGATATCCTCCAATAATCAAAAGGATATCACAAGTCTTCCATGAAGCTTTGCATGCTAATGCTAACAGAGGTGACGTAAAGCCATAAATTTGGTGATTTTGGACCTATATATAATTTGTCTCTTGCATACCTGTAGTACTTGGACCCACAGAGAGTATTGGCTCCAGAGTCAGCTGTCGGTTAACTGCAAGCTTTGTTGCCTCTTGCTGCTAACAATGAGTCCAAATGGGGTAAATACATTGGTTGGCTGCCAAATCTGTTTTTTTTTTTCTTTTTTGGAGATATTTTTACATACACATATGGTTGATGATATATGGTTATATCATGCCTATACCTTGTGACCTATATGACCCAGTACAGGACATATAAGGAAGTAATACCATTTCCTCTGTATCACCCTGACGAAGGCCATGGAGCCGAAAACAACGGTGGGATAGATAAAGCACGAAACTAAAAGGAAAGAGAAGAGTGTGCGACTTGAATTGACTTTAGAAGTGGAATTATTATGAAAGCCTCATGTCTGCACCTCACTGGGTGTGCTCTCTTTCTACAGAAATGGAGATATTTTGAAATGTATACCCCATTTGGACATTGTTAGCAGCAAGAGGCCTAGCAACAGAACTCACTGTTAACTGACAGTTGACTCTGGAGCCAATACTCTCTGTGGGTCCAAGTACTACAGGTATGTAAGAGACAAATTATATATAGGTCCAAAATCACCAAACTTATCCTTTAAGGCTATATGCCACCTCAGTGATATAGGTACCATGAAGAGCTCCACTTCATGGCACTTATTTTTAACTTATGAGTGCTATGAGGTTTGCTAAATCTGTCACTGCTTTTAAATCTCTTCTTAAAACATTCTTTTTTTAGAAAAGCTTTTATCTCTGTGTGAATTTTAATATTTTTTATTTCATTTTACTCACTTATATTGTATTATAATTGTTTCATTGTATTTTATCCTTTTGTGAAGCACTTTGTAACATTGATAAGAAAAGTGCTATATATATATATATATATAAATTTATATATATAAAAAAAAATAAAGTTTATTATTAAACTATAGAGATGCTCAGCTCTGAACACTTCTGGCAATCAGCAACAGTAACACCCCCTTGCGTTGTAAAAGATGAGTAACAGACAACACCATAAAGACAGATCTAAAGTGGAATATCTACCCAGCCTCAGGTAACCGAATATTCAAGAGGTTAATCATCCAAACCAGATTAATTCTAGTCATCTGTTTTAATTAATATTCCTCGGGTTTGTTTACAGGGCTATTGATAATTGGTAAAGGTTAATAGACAAGACATAATCCCCCATGGGCTCTAAATGCTTTAATTTCCTGATAAAGCGCTCCAGGAGTTGGATCATTTGGAAATAAGTAAGCAGAATCAACACAGGGATTATAAAGCAGGCTCTTGACTGACTGAATACAGGATAAACCATTAAAACTAATAACAAAAGGACAAATTATCATTCAAATTTGAAACTCCTGCAGGCCTCTTCTCAGGAATCTAAAATCAAACATAATTTCTAAGATTAAGATAAGATTAAGATATTAAGAATACGAACACAGGCTCTTGGTTGATATTTTATAAAAACAAATTATGCTGACAGATAATAATTTTGATTCATTTTTCAACTTCCTGCAGGGCTAAAGCAGCAGAGAGGATGTTAAGCTTATTCTGCTGTTGCCAAAAATGTAAATGTAAACTGTTCATTGATGTTGATTGATGTTACAAAATTTAAGGTCATCCCGATACAAACCAAAAAATGTCAAAAAGCCCAAATCTGATTTAAACCCCAAATCACTTGGTGTATAATTTTCTAAATCTGAATTAAAATTGAGTTGGTTGTGAATGTGATCACAATCCATATACAATTCGAAAGTCATGGAGTTTAGCCATGAATGTCAAACTGTAGTTGTTACTATTCAGCTCTTCTGGTGTGAATCAATGTATTATTTGTATTAGCTTAAAGGCCAAGAGCTGTTGATACAATAACTGACTGCAAGACAGCTAAACTTAAAATGTTAAATGTATTTAAAGCTGAAAGAGATTTGTTTGCTTTTTCAGTGTTGGTTAAGACTGTTTAAATAGACCTGTATTTTGGGTTTTGACAGTTCCAAAAAAAAAAAAAAAATTATAATAGGGCTGGACGATATGGTTGAAATCAATATCACGATAATCATAAGGATTTTTTTTGATGACGATATATATGACGATATGGCTCACATAAGTGAAATCACGTTAAATAATCAAATTAATGTTTATCATATTGAACCGAATGGTAATATTTGGTGTGATGTCAAACTAAACAGAAATTTTCACATAATATTCCTACCATAAATAAAATTAGCTTGTTCTCATCAGTTCAGACAGCAGAATTGTACGTCTCAATATCCCAAAATCACCATATCATCACAATATAATCCCACTGAAAGACGATAAACGATAATATTGAATTATCGTCCAGCCCTAATTTATAATATGTGCTACTCTTTTTGATATATGCTACTCTTCAAAAATGAATGTAAATAAAAACAGAATTTGTTCAGTTCAGTCTCAAAAGATCTGATTTTCACTTCAGCCTAAACAGGGAAAAAGCACAAAGAACACAAAACATCAGATCTTTTGTTCCTGTATAAATCCCTCCTATGATGGACTGAAAAAAGTCAGATCAGGGCTGAAAGCTTTCCAGTATATATGACTGGATCAATCAACAGTCTTAGAATCATCATCATTGTTTATTCTAGCCACTGTGGCTCCCTGAATAAGCTTCAGGAGGGAGATAATGAATTACGATGCATCGGCGTCACTGTTTATTTAACAATGAAACACCAATTAATCCCTAATCAGGATTTGCTTGGGACCGTACCATGAGGCAAACAATGACGAAAGATCATTTGTAGAGGTTTGGAGTGTTTGAATCAAGGATGTGTGTGGGTGAAGGCAGAGCCATTGTAGGCAGAAAAAAATCGTTGGAGAGTTTGGATATCGCTGTTTTCACACTTGACACACATGCACTTAGTGATGATACATCTGAGTTCATGTTTTACAGCAAGCCAAACAGTGCAATGTCAACCGCAAACCGATGTTGTGGCATTTTAAGAGTTGTGATGACAGCTCCCAAAATGAAATATATGATGAAAATCGTTCATTTTGCTAATTTTATTCCCTATTTTATTCCCTAGTATTTCCTTGTTGGTGACAGAATTTAGGAAGTCAGAGAAATCAGAATCAGAATCAGCTTTATTGGCCAAGTATGTACACATACAAGGAATTTGACTGGTTTTTCGTTGCTCTCAATGTACTTACACCGAATAAATATATAGTTAAGAACAAGGACATGATGGTTCAAATGGTGGTTCATTGCCAATGCCACGTTCATGTCATATCAGATTTATTGTAAAGTAGGACATGTGGGAATATTTTGCGGAAGTGTGTCAGTACAGACAGCAAACACTGCAGCCAATGTCAGCAGTCCAAGGCAATAAAAATAGAAATTAGAAATTATTAGTTATATTCACACTAATACAATCAACTCTTTCTCTACCTTTCTTTCTTTATTAGGATCCCCATTAGCACCCGCATAAGCATTGGCTATTCTTCCTGGGGTCCACCACACATACAGTCATACACACTTATACACACTATAACCACATAAACACAACAAACAAAACAGCTCATCTCATTGAATCAACAATCAAGTACATACGGAAGAGAAACAATATTGTCGTCTTTTCAACAGACATTAAGCCAAACACAAAAATTATAACTCAATCACAATTCCTCAAGAATTAATAGCAAATCCTTGTCTGAATGACCTTCTTAAATTATATATGTATCCGTCCTGCGCTCTACTTAGGAAACATGAGGAATACCTGCTGCAGTTTGTTTATGATTGATTTTAAATAAAATAAAGAACAGGTCCCCATTGACTTCAGTTGTTTTGGAGAAGGCTGCTACCAAGTTGTGCTGGCAACCTCCCTGTGTGTTATATGGACTAACACATTTCACCTGTGTTTCATTTGGCATGAGGGTGAGTAGATGATGACAGAATTTTCATTTTTGGGTGAACTATTCCTTTAATTAGCAAAGGCTATAGAGAAGGACTGAGGAACACTGCTGCCACTGGAAACTGCAATACCCAATCAGTCAATAACTCCGACTATCTTGGTGCTTCTAGAGAAGAGGCGGCAACAAAGCGTTTGTCTTTAATCAGGGTCACCTAGAGTTCAGCGAGATGGATGGATGAAGGTATGGGCTTGTCTTATTTGTGGTTTCCCATGATGCTTTACACTGCAGTGAACTTTCAGCTCTTTGCATGTGGAAGTGAAAGCTTTCTCTGCGGCGAGGTTAACCCGCTCCCACCACACTGAAGGTGACGGTAACCATTACCGCTGATTGAACGCATCCATTATAGCTGAGTGTTTCACGGCCTGAGAGGGGTTTGAACCTAGCAGTGTGCATTATTGTTAAGGGAACACCTTCAACCCATCCACCCCCCCTTGAGAAATAATAGCGCTGTATATTTCAGTATACTAAAAATATGAACTTTGTATTAATTAAATGTACAATATGGTCCTGGATAGAATGGAGAGAGTGTGGCACTGATGCTGCCAGGGTTAGGGCTCTGATTCCCACTAATGACGGGTTATTTGTGCATAAGGTGCTACTGAGAGGCAAGGTACTGAATGTAGTGAGAGGGTATTCTGATTTAATTTTGTAACTGTTGAGGGAAAACCACTCCTCTCCTCTACCTTTGTTCTCTCTACCTCTACTGCTCATGATTATTTAGTTTGTCCAAAAATCATTGAAAAGTGATTTGGTAACACTTTACAATAAGGGTCAATAAGTTAAGGGTTAGTTAATGCTTATTAAGCATTAACTAACCCTTAATTCACAGTTAACTAATGTGTAATTTACTAATGGTGTTCATGTTAACTAAGGTATTAATTTATACATTATTTAATAGTTTATAAAGACGACTATTAAATAATATATAAATTAATACCTTAGTTAACTGTTAATTAAGGGTTAGTTAATGCTTATTAAGCATTAACTAACCCTTAACTTAGTGACCCTTATTGTAAAGTGTTACCAGTGATTTCAAAAATAGCAATTAAACAAAGAAAAATGATTTAAAAGAACTGTAAAATAAAAAATAATAATTTAAATGGGTTTTTTTAAATGTTTAAAAAAAATATTAAATTCAAAAATCATGTTTACTTTGTCTGTACATTTGTCCTTGTTTTTTTTCCCTCATCCACTTCACCTCACATTCATCACAAACGTATACCAGCAAAGACTCAGCCCCTCCACTGCCAGGGGCAAAACATTCACTTGCATTCATATATAATATAATAATCTTTATTTATGCACCACTTTTTAAAACAGTCATGAAGTGCTTTATAAAAGATTAAAAAAAAATAAAAAAAAGATACAATCAACAAGAAAAGCAATAAAAGAAATGCAAAAAAGGGAGAACAAAAACTAAAAGATTATTTTTATATGATTAAAAGCAAGTCTAGTACAGGTAAGGAAGGGTGTATACTTCCTGTTTACTGGGGCAAAATAGTTATAAAACACTGAATATGTTGTAAATCAAAACCAATTTCCCTGTCCTTTTCCTTCTTTGTGTCCTCCTCTGTTGAACTATATAGATTTAACAGACTAGGGAAGTCTGGCAGAGAACACACACACACACACACAAACAGGTGTACTTTAATCTGCAGTGTCAATCGGAGTAGAAAAGGTTCAGACAGGATTCCTGGGAGGCTCAGAGAGAGAGAGAGAGAGAGAGGAACGGACATGTGATTTATATGTGACAGCCAGTGCTTGTCGACCTGTGGCAATGCTTTATTTCTCTCTTTGTTTATCTGTCTTTCTGTCAGTCAGGTGTTAGACAGCCCTACAGCAACGTTCAGTCAACCACACACACTCACACTTAACCTAAGCAAAGGAGTGTGTGTGTGTGTGTGTGTGTGTGTGTGTCATTTTTAAAGGGACACAGCAAGTAGTTGGCCAGACAGAGGCAGTGCTTATACCTGAGCTCACAGGTAGAAAGCAGGGCATCGTGTGTGTGTGTGTGTGTGTGTGTGTTTCACACACACACACACACACACACACACACACATCTCCAAGGGTCGATGCTGGCTTTTGCTGGAGTTTGTTTCTGACATTCAAGCTGAAAGGAGACCACCTACTTCTGTACACACACACAATCGGTAACCCCCCACCTCGAAACACACACACATATACACACACACACACAGTCACACACACACAATCCAGCCCACCTTAACATACAAAGATCACCTTAAAGGTTACAGTGTTGTCTGAAAGTCTATTATAAGTATTTATACGCTTATTTGATGTTTCTGATATTATTTATAGAGCACAGCAGTGTTTCCCGAGTTAATGTGTCCTGGTGGGTGGGAAAGGCATTTGAAAGCAGCATTTAAAGCATTTGATTGGAAAACTTTCTACTGAAGCCAATACCCAATACCTTCCAATGTTCTCGCCAACTTTTAAAAGCTGGGGGAAACATTATTGGACCACAGCTGTCTGCCTTTACTGTCCCCCACACCAAAGAAAATATATCGGACCAACATTGTCCTTTTATTTGTTTTTGCCTCTCCAATGCACGTCATTGCTCCCCGTACCAAAGAGGTCCAGAACCAGGCCTGTACATTGGAACACTTAGTTGTCAATGCTGAAATGTCCAGCAGAAGTGCCCCCCCCCCCCCACTGCAGAACAACACCATAACCTGAGAGTCCCCCTTGCCAAGTAACGTCTTGCTCACCAGTTTTATACTCTACATGTTTAGCCACACAGCTGGACATACCACAAGTGGATAGCCAAGCAAGATGGTGGTACTCAGAGTCATAGCAAGTCTCACAGTGACATAAATGTCTGCATCTGGACCTCGCAGATTGGGACCGGCACCTCGTTCACAAATAAAAAAAAGTGAGGAATCTGTAAATAATTGGCATGACAATATATGCAAGATCTGCTAAACACTGTCTACTGACAACTCTTTTGTATCACCATAGCAAAATATTGCAATTTGGAATCAGAAAAGTAGCAGTTACGTTCTTTTTGGTAATCATGTCATGCCATGAATGCAAAACCAAACTGTAGTTTTTGATGAGGTGAGAAGGTGGACATTAGGGAGCTAAAATGTCTAAATAACAAGAGACTAGACTCTAGCTGAGCTGCATCTGCTAGCTAAACGAACCACAGGACAAGCAAGTGCTGGAACACGGAGAACATGGGGAGCAAGATGCAGGGGATGAAAGCTTTGAATCAGAGGGAGATGATGTTTCAAGCACTGCAGGACATGAAAAGGACCGGGATGCAATCATAGGTGAGGAGACTGGGGCAATTTGGACGGTAGCTGATTTTGAAGCCAAGAAAATCTACTATCCTTGGCTTATTATGGACAAATTATGTCTGGGCTGTATCACTTGTAAAATGGGTGGGCTCTTGGGGCCAGAAAAAACTGCAAGGATGAAGGTGACCAAAGAGTGGGTCTCCTGTTCAGTTACGTCCTCTGATACTTCCTATCCAGCAGATTTAACCATCTATTGAGATCATCCCTTACTTTCTGAGTACTGAGTCTGAGTACTGTTGCCAAATTAAGTTTAAATAGGTAGTTCAGGTTTTGGGGGACCATGATAACCGAATATATAAATCTTGAGCACACCACCAAAAACAAAAGTTGGGGAGAACTGTCAGAGTGGCATGGCCACAGATTTGTCATAATTTACTTTGTAGCCTGGAAATCAGCCGAAAAAGTCCATGACCAATGTAATAGCTGGGATAGACAGCTCTGGATCTGTCACAAAGAGCAAGTGTCACAGGCATAAAGTGCTACTTTATACATGTTTTTCCCCAGTTGGATACCCGCTATTTCATGGTGACATCTAATGGCCTCAGCGAGTGGTTCAATGGGCAGTGCAAAGAGGAGTGGGGAAAGGAGGCACCCTTGTCTCGTGCCTTTCCAAACAGGGAAAGTCAGAGAGCACATGAACAGTATGCTAACCATTGGTGAGTGGTGCAGATGTTTAACCCACTTAATGAAATGTTTGCCCAACCCGAATCTGTCTAAAGCACTAAATAGATAGCGCCACTCAATCTTATCAAACGCCTCCCCCGCATCAAGTGAGATCAAGCCCCCAACTGCGTGGTGGTACCTGGTGGTATGTTCAGAAGTTTTTGCATATTAGAATACAAAAGTCTATTTTGAATGAGTGAGGGTAAAAAAGTTTTCCAGGCATCTGGTGAGCAGCTTTGCCAGTATCTTACTGTCCACATTTATAGCTTTATTTTCTAGGCCTTTGGGTCTGTAAGAACCACAATTGTCAGGGAGGTTGTTTTTCTTGAGGACTAGGGATACATTTGTCAAATACAAGGTTGGGGGAAGGGACCCATTTTCAATTGAGTGCAAATATATACATGTATAAGCGGACCCACAATCTCTTGATTAAACTTCTTATAAAATTCTGGGCTGAAGCCATCCTGCCCCAGGGCCTTGCCCCTTTGCAGGGATTGTACGGCCTCTACCACCTCCGCCTCATCAATTCGCTGACAAAATATATTCTTGTTCCTCCATTAGAGATGGGAGAGGGACACAATCTAAAAACCCAATCTTGCCCCCCCTGTGCACTAACTAGACTGCAGCTCTGAAAGGGTATTGACTCCTCCCCTCCTTAGTTCAGGTTAAGACAGCTGCTGGGATGTGCTGTTGACTGTGCCTGCCTTGTCCTGTGCTTGTGTTTCTGTCTGAGAGGTATGTAGCATTGTATTTCTGTCTGTTAAGGATTAACTGCCTTCAGCCATTCCCAAATGCTGTTTCCCTGTAAGTGTAGCTCCCTGCCCCCGCTTGTTGGTGCCAACTGACCACAGGTATCTGTAGGTTGAGTAGGTAACTGGTGTGCTATCCCTCTGCCTGTGTCTGCTACACTAGTGATTCTCAACCTTTTTCATATCAAGGACCCCTACTTTAGTCCACATTAGGGCCACGGAACCCCATTTGATGAGATTTTGTCTCTTGGATCTAAATCTGAGAATATTTGTATTGTCAGATATGATTTTGTCCAGAATCCAATGACTATCTGTATTGTAGGTAGAGCGATAACAGAGAAACTATGATCAAAATAGTCATTCTTCTACATTCTCTGATTATGTTAACTTCTTTTAAATGAAATAATGCTGAAGTTTAATAATTCATCAATTTGCTGGGGACCCCCTGGAACCCACTCAAGGACCCCTGGTGGTCCCTGGACCCCACATTGAGAACCACTGTGCTACACTACATAGATCAGGCACTGGTAAGTAGGGTGCCAGGTGGTATTTGAGGTAACTTTTATTGTTTTCCAGCATTTAAATGAAGACCATGCATTAGACTTGTTTGTTCTTTGTATGTCTTTGCCCCGCTGCTGTTTTTCCTGCTCCCTGTCTCTCTACTATTTTGCTTTTTTAGTATTTATTTTAGCATTCAGCCTACTGTGTCGCACCAACTGGTAATGGCCAATATGTACACCCTTCCCTCCCCCGTTACCGTTTTTAGTTCCCTTTATAGTAGGGCTGGGCACTGCCCTGTCGGGGAGGCTAGTCGCCCGTGGTGAGGTCTCTCAGTGCCTTTGTGTTTTTAAGAGGATTGGAGCACTACCTTTTTACACCCGTTTGGTTGGTAAGTTGTGCACCCCTGGACACCTAGCATAGTCTGCTTCTCCACAGTCAGCCTCAGCTTACTTTCCCATTAATACCCCTTACATATGGCTGTCAATTATTTTTATACTGGAAACATTGTTGCCCTTTTCCCTCTTAGACCCACCGTGATTCATTGCCTTATTTTTCTAATCTAGCCTATTTTTCCCCATAGCTGCTTACCGTTTCCATGTTTAAAGTCTCAATAAATAATTACTTTCTGTCTTTCAGTTAACAAACCTTTGACTAATTGGGGCCAGGATTTATTGTGTGTTTGGATCATATTTCCTTGGGTGAAATTCCCAAGGTGGCTTTTTCTGATTACCTATTCCTTTCACTGCTCTGTCACAAGTAGATTTTAATACTTTAACTCTTTAACTCACTAACCCTAACCCTAACTCAAGCCTGCTCTTAATCCTAAACCCAAATCCTAAAATAGCCCCTTGTAGAAGCGAGGACCAGCCAAAATGTTCTCACTTTACTCTTTCAATCATTGTGAGGACTTGGTCCTCATAAGGATGGAGGAACAAGAACACACACACCTAGCACAATCCGTGACGACTGAATTGTCAGCTGACGCATACCAACGCAATCAAAAACACACAAACATGGGCAGCCTCTGTTTTTTGGTATGGATGGTCTGTGATTCCCATACGAGACTATTGATCCAACAGGGAGACTGGCCTTCACACTCAGAATAGACACTCCTATGAGTCATTGAGAGTCAAGGATTTGGCCCCAATATTTTTCTGTTCTTCATTATCACAGCACTGTATTTAGTTTTTGGCTAAGTTCTGGCTCATAAGGGTCTTAAACTTAGTGAAAACTGTTTTGCAGTTACTGTTTGTATATAGTGTGACAATGCCTGACTAATAGCTACTGATTTCCTCATGGGGGACAATTACAATTACAGACCAGTTATAGAGTACACCAAATAAAGCAATGATGGATAGCTGAAAGCTTTGTCTGCTGCTGCACAGCTCTAATGAGTGGGGCGATTTTGACAGGCTTTCAGTCCTAACTCCACTAATTAAACATATTCTAATTTGAATATATCACTATTTGTATCTTCCATCTTTTCAATAGACAAATAAAAGAGCATGAGACATAAGCAGGTAATTCTGACAGGTAACTCTCGAAGCTATGTTTATCATGGATTACACCTATTCGTTTTTACACAGCATTCACCAAAATGCAGAAACACTATACTTGGTGATTTCCTGGAATCTTGCACCTAAGACATGGACTGGATTCGATTGGATAGTCTTTATTGTCCCCGAAGGGCAATTTGGTTTGCAAACAGTAGTCAACACAACCGATAACATACAGTAGATGTCATCATAATAAAGTTGCAATGAGATATAAAGCACTAAGAGTCCATCAGTCCTTTGTTAAAGTGTGTGTGCAATAGCAACTAGGCCTACAGCTTGTTTAAAAACCCAACAGCTGACGGAACAAATTATCTCAAATATCTGTTTGATTTGGCCCTCCTAGGGAAAGTGTACCTCCTCCCTGATGGCAGGAGTGGAAACTCTGCTTGAAGAGGGTGATGAGGGTCTGCCAGAATGGCCTTTACCCTCTGAGTGGCTCTAACTTGATAAACATGGTCAAGATTAGTGCCAGTGGTCTTTTGGCAGAGTTTAACAGTCTTTCCCAGCCTATTTTTGTTAACCATGCTGAGTTTGCCAAACCAGCAGATCATTGCAAAGGTTAAAATTGACTCAATAAAAGATGAGTAAAACATTTTCAAGAGCAATCTGTCAACATTATAACCCCTCAACTTTCTCAAGAAAAACAGTCTCTGATTGGCCTTTTTGCAGATGGAGTCAGTGTTGGCATCAAAAGTCATTTTGTCATCCAGGATGGTGCCCAAGTACCTATATTGGCTTACTGTCTCCACAGCTATGCCATTGATAAAAGTCGGTGCCGTGACGGGAGGGTTTCTGCGAGAGTCGATAAGCATCTCTTTTGTCTTAGAGACATTGAGTTGCAAATATGAGTCATCACACCATTTGATAAAATTGTCCAAGATTGGACCATAGCCTACCTCATGGTCCTGAGGGGCTTTGAATGTGCTATCACATCTAATTTTACATTTATCTATCAAAGAACTGAATTAAATGAAAAATCCTCCCTTTGGCATCCTTAAAAGTCCAAATCTGTCAGTTTAATGATGGGACACTTTTAGAACTGAAGAGAACATACAAAGCAGTAAAAATATACCTGAAACATTATCTGTTATTATATTTGACAGACCAACAATGCTCAAGCGAGTCATTATTCATATCCTAATTCCATTATGTCAGTTGTTCGTATCCTCTTTTCAACAGTCAGACGAGTCTATGACAGTGAGAACTGTTGACAGGCCAGTAATTTTGTTTCAATTTTGTAATGGATTATTGGGCAATGGTTACATGGTAAATTTAGAACTGTCTCCTTGACTGGTATTTGTTCCATCTCCCTCTCAGCTGATTCTTACACATACCCTCTTTCACTGCATTTACTCAAGACCATCCATCTGTCCACCTGTCCAATACTGTACTGTCCAATAAAGCAGAAACACCATGAAAACAATCTTTAAAAAAAATGTTGAAATTTTAAGCCTGTGTAAATGCAACCAGTTAACACATAATGTCTATCCAAGTAGAGACAGACTGAACACACATCATGGGGATAGCTGGAGAATGTTTGATAGTGGCAGCAGTTGTAATGCCATTTGACAGGCCAGTAATTCTGATTCAAACAGACGTATTATTGTGATAATGGTTTGCTGGGAGACAGGGACAGTCAGAATACATGCTGAATAGATAACTTTAACATGGCTTTGTGCAAAACCAATGACTGGAACTAATGAGCTGATGACTGTGGAAACGACGTCAACACTGAGGACAATAAAGACCTGTTGTCTCTTTGAGTCTATTTGTTGTAACTGCTGAAGAAACAGATGGACAGGCTGACAAGAGACAACACACACTTTCTGTAATGCTGCTTTTTTAATGGAATAAAACTATCGCACGAGTGATAAAGGGAGTCTGGAGGGCAGCTGTGCTCTTGCCATCCTTGGATTCAACTGGAAAGCAAAATGTACAGTTTCTCCTAAATTGTTTCTGCAGTGTAGACCCCCCGGCAAACACACTGAACATCAACTGCTAGAAGAAACAGCAGACTAAAATTTAAAGATTTGGTTGACTTCAAAACGGTTCAAATCATGTACAGAGCTAAAAATCAATTATTACCTAATAGTATCCAAAAGTTGTTTCAAATGAGAGAAAGTCAACACGACTTGAGAGGAACCTGTATGTTCAAGAAACAATTAGTCAGGACTAATGCAAAATATCACTGTATAACAGTCAAAGGAGTTAATTTATGGAACAACTCTAGTGAGGAAATGAAGACATGTAGAACATTTAATACGTTTAAACGAATGTTTAAAAATAACATAATGAATGGGTATGGGATGGATGATCGGAGAGGGGAACTGGCATAGTAAGACAGGGTACATGATGTGTAGGTTGTTTTTGATTTGTGTTGTTTTGTTTTGAATGCTTTATTTTTGTTTGATTTGATTGATTTGATCGAGTTGTGTATCGTGAACACTGGGGCGGAAAGTTGGAATATTTATGTCTAACATTAAGTTTATAGATAAAATATAAAAATAGGGTAGGACTTGATAAGTATTCACTTCTTTTTTTGTTGGTTATTTTTGTTTTCTTTTTCGCACTTAACATGTTCGAAATAAAATCTAATCTAATATCTATAATATCTAATCTAAAATCTAATCTAATTACATACGCGTACAACCATGCAAATCAAGAGGACTTAAAAAGCTAGAGAATAAAAGTAATTTTTGAGCTGGAACTTGAACAGAGGGGGCAGCTCTGATGGAAAGGGCCTGTTCCACAGTCTAGGGAACATCACAGCCAAGGCACTATCACCTGTGGGCTTAGACCTTTGAGTAAGGAACGGCAAGGAGCCCCATGACGGAAGACCTGAGACGTCTGGAGTTTGTATAGGGGCTTAAGAGGTCTGACATATAAGTAGAGGCTGTAAAAACAAATAATAAAACCTTAAATCAAATTCTAAAATGTACTAGGAAGCCAGTGGAGGGCGGCCAGAATAGGGCTGATGTGGTCCCTTTGTCCTGGAATCTGTCTGAAGTCTAGCATTCTGGTCCAGTTGTAGGTGGGACATGGACGACTGGCTCCTACCAGTATACAGTTGCAGTAATCTAACCAGGAGGAGATGAAAGCAAATATAACTTTCTCCATATTTTTGAACAAGAAACAAGACTTGATTTTGGATTCTGGATTGTACTACAGCACTGAACCAACATAGGTGAACAGCTGTCCCAAGCAAGTGGTAATTTCATCTTCGAACCCTTCGAGGGGGCCAAAGAGGAAACTACAGTTTTGATCTCATTGAGCTGAAGATAATGAAGACTAATTAAATTAATTACATGCAGTGAACGTTCCAAACCTCAGCACATACTGTTTCATAACCAGCGTGGATTGAAACCTTATCTCTGATTCCTTTGTCCTGTCTCTGTTTAAGCATTGGGTGAGTTTGCTATAGCTTGTAGGGCTGATATTTCTACGTTTTTGTAATGTTTTTTTGTAATGTTGGTGTTGCAAATCATTTAAGTTTGTTGTCTTTGCTTTGATATTAATATTGAAAACAAATTCCTGCTTCTTATTCGTCTTATTCTAATACAGTAGATGTTCCATGATGAAATAGATACAGATCTAAGACAGCACAGGGAGAAAACTCTCACTATGGTTATTCCACATTCAATCAAGGAGACTCTTTCAAATATAAATGAGTGTCAGGAAAATAATTTGTTGTGGGTTCCAGGAAGAACCCGTGAAATATAGGGCTCCAAGGGGAAATTCCCAATGAAGGTTTTAGAAAGAACTGTTCAATCATAGGGTTCAAGGGGAACGTAGCAATAAGGGTTCTATGAAAAAACATTTGGCAATGAAGGGTTCTAGGTGGCACCCCGCATAAGAGGCTCTATGAACCTGGTGATCTTCATAAGTGGTTCCAGCAAAAACCTTTCAACTGCTTCAAAGTTATAAAAAGAACCCTTAATCAAGAACCCTCCATATAGGGTTCCTGAAAGAACCCTGTATCAAGGGTTCTAGGAAGATCCCTAAATTAGGGGTTCCATTTTCAGATGGCTCTATAAGGGCCATCACAGAGGATCCTACCTAGGACTAAAAGGAGTTCCCCTACGGAGACAAGCTAAAGAACCCATCCTGCTTCTACATAGCACCTTCTTTTCTAAGAGTGTTCCCCCTCAACCTCTCTCATCTCTTTCTCTCCTCTCCCTCTTGTGCCTGCTCTCCTCTAACATTGACCTCTCACTCCGTCCCTCTTCTTTCTCTAATGCCTCGTCACCTCTTTCTCTCCCTCCCTCTGTCTCTCTAACAAATCCTACCACTCTCCACTGAAGAACCTGTACAAGGAGGAGGGTGGTGGTGGTGGTGGTGGGGTTGTTCAAAGCGAAAAATAGGAGGGTCGGAGAGAGACAGAGCAAAGGGGAAGAGATTGAGAGAAATATAAACATAATACTGATGATTATGTACTAATGTATGGCACATCTTTTCAAACCAAATAATTAATAGTTCTTAAAGATATTGGTGATTGTGTCCTGTTGTATAGTACATGTTTTCAAACCAAGTAATTAATATTTATAGATATTGATGATTATGTACTATTGTATAATACATTTCACACCAAATAATAATAATTATTAGTATTATTATTATAGTAACACTAAGGGTACACTAAGTTAAGGGTTAGTTAATGCTTAATAAGGGTTAGTTAATGCTTAATAACCCTTGATTAACAGTTAACTAATGTGTAATTTACTAATGGTGTTCATGTTAACTAAGGTATTAATTTATACATTATTTAATAGTTTATAAAGATGACTATTAAATGATGTATTAATTAATTAATTAATACCTTAGTTAACATGAACGCCATTAGTAAATTATTACCGACACATTAGTTAACTGTTAATTAACTAACCCTTAATTAATGTACCCTTATTGTAAAGTGTTACCATATCATTATAGGAATTGGTGATTATGTATTAGTTTGTGTTTTTAAACCAAATAATTATTTGTAGATATTGATGATTATGTAATATTGTATAGTACATGTTTTCCAACCAAATACTTTACAAATACTATACATTTCATTACATTGCATTTCATTTCATTTCATTTCATTTCATTTCAATGTTTATTTGAATAGGGACAGATACATAGACATAGAACATTTAAACGAAAATAGTCCAATGTCACATTTACATTTTGAATACAAACAGTTTGAATACAAATTGTCTCTGTTGAATACAAACTGTATCTGTTTCTGTTTCTGAAAACTGATATTTTATACAGTGCTTTCGCAATGTTCCTGATAAACAGTTATGCCAATAGAGTAAATTGAGTTGACAGAGAAGCAGAGAGAGAAAAAGCGAACGAGAGAGGTGAGAACAATAGATTAATACAGACCAGTAGGCGGTATGGAAATAGAAGCACTTCAATACTTGACCCATGGACAAGTAGACAGCCATGCTCTACATATGAGAGTGCTGTCATGACGGCTGCTGTTATTGCCTGAACAAACACAACAGCAACACCGATGACTACAGCGGTCGAGGGGGGGTGTCGCACACTCCCGGCTGAGCCAGTAAACAAAGTCCTTCAGTTCAAATGCTCCCACCAGCACCCAGAGGTGCTGTCACATCTGTGCTGAAACTGACGGTTGGGTTTACAGATATTTCACTTGGGTTCCTGAGCTATAGTTAACCACCAGTTATCATTGTTGTTATTTTTTGTCCTGTGGTATGCTCTGGTCCAACTGTATAGTCCAATGACGACTTCTTTTTGGTATAGATCCTCTCCATATATCATTTGTTCATTCATCCATCACATACCATATCTCAGAATGATCGGATTTGGACAAAACTTGGGAGAATGATGCATCTCACCACTGACGTCTGGCATGTTCAGTATTACACTAACTGGCCCAAGGGTGGCGCTACATCATCTGTTTGTTAGCTCATTTGTTTGTTTGTTGGTTCATTCATTCGTCTATGTATTACATGCAATATTTCAGACACCACTCATCCAATTTTGACGAAATTAGGCACCTCACCATTGCCTTATGACTGGCTATTTTTTCAAAATTGCAATGATTAGCCCAAGGTGGATGCTTTACAGTTACAGGTGAAATTGATACAACTACTGTTTCCTCTGTCCAAGTTTTATTATTATTTACTACACTGTGATATAGTACAACTCTACCATATACATGATATCTATTAGATTGTTTCTCTTTGAGACTATTATGAATATGTCAGATGGCATTTCGGTATGTGGTGGGGCATTACATGTTATGTTGTATAAGATTATAGAGTTTCATATTGTACTTGACCACGTTAGATATATTTGGGCACAATGACATTTTTGTATATACACATACCAGTATGTTTGTGCGTAGATTGTTTTTTTATTTAAAAATTGTAAATGCCTATTTATAATCCATAATTTGATTTGTCAGCCCATGTTATGCCCTTTTTTTGTTTTTTTAATTTATTTATATGTATACTTTTTTCCTTTCTTTTTTCTTGTCATGTCTTTTTTCTTTTCTTACACATCTGTATATCTATTGTTAAACTGCAAAATAAAATATATAAAAAAATTGCAAAAAAACCCCCAAAAAAATACTGTTTCCTCTGTCCAAAAGTACACAGACGAGTATGTGAACAATGCCGTTTGCAATGCAACCACTTTGCGTATGCATAGAGTACTAAAATTGAAGTATGGTTCAAATCTAAGGTTCATTTTGACTTTTCTCTAGTATTATTGCTAGAATTTTCAAACATCAATCTGTACTGACATGTGACTTGTGAAGGCTGGCATTAGGGATCTTTCAAAGAGCTTGATGTTGATTGTTGCTATAATGTCAGGTATAAAAGTCAGGTTGCAACTTTGGTGTAGATCTCAGCATAGATGGGAGTCACACATCACAAACACAAATGGTGCAATGTCACCAGCAATGACTGTTTTGAATAAACACGGGAACGGATTTATGACTTTCCTGGTTCCTGGTCCTTTCTGTGTGGAGTTTGCATATTCTGGAGATGTGCGATGGATTGGTGGCCTGTCCAGGGTGTCTCACTGCTTTCCGCCCCAATGCATGCTGGGATTGACTCCAGTCTCCCCTGACCCTGCCGTGACTCTGAAAAGGATTAAGGAAGGACCCAGTCATTTTTAATAATTGCTGAACTTAAATTTTAGCAATTATTCCTTCCAGTATCCTTCATTTCTCAGTGAAAGGTCCCGCCGCAAATGACTAAGTCATACAAAAAAACAGGTTAGAATAAGTGAACTGTTACTTTTTAATTGTTGATGGTTGCTCATGTACCCAGTTTTTCAATTACTTTTGCTGACCTCGACTGTCACAGAAGTGTGATTTGTTATTGCAGAACTGCTTTAACGCCAAGCATCACTTTGTTTCTTATGAAACCTCCTTTCTTTGTGTTCCGTGTCATTATGAATTCTACGGAGGCGCCGTGTGATTCGTCAGCAGTTAGTCATGTTAGAGGACTTTTATTTTGTCATTTCCAACGTCAAGGATACATCAGCATCGCCAACTTTTGTCTAAGGACACCTGGGTCTGCAAGATCCCCAGGTAGGACTTTGTCTATGCAAAAGGAGCTACAGTTAACTAATGTGTCTGGTAATCATTTACCAATGGTGTTCATGTTAACTAAGGTAGTGGTTCTCAATGTGGGGTCCGGTGACCACCAGGGGTCCTTGAGGGCATTCTAGAGGGTCCCCAACAAATTGATAAAGTTGTTAAACTTCATTATTTCATTTAAAAGAACAATTAGAGTCTATTTTGATCATAGTTTCTTTGTTATCTCTCTACCTACAATACAGTCATGGAATTCTGGACAAAATCATATCTAACAATAAAAATATTCTCTGATTTGGGTCCGAGAGACAAAGTCTCATCAAACGGGGGTCTGTGGCTCTAATGTGGACTAAATTAGGGTCCTTGATATGGAAAAGGTTGAGAATCACTGAACTAAGGTATTCATTTATACATTATTTAATAGTTTATAAAGATGACTATTAAATAATGTATAAATTAATACCTTAGTTAACATGAACACCATTAGTAAATGATTACCAGACACATTAGTTAACTGTTAATTAAGGGTTAGTTAATGCTTATTAAGCATTAACTAACCCTTATTGTAAAGTGTTGCCAAGGAACTCAACTGTCCCGTTCTTTTTCGGACTCTGTGACCTCTCAGGTGACTTTCACCTGCGTCTCTTCAGTCGTGCGCGATCATGAGTGTCAATGAGTGTTCTGAGAAGACTTTGCAGTTTGTAGTTTCGTGGCTTCGAGGCAGGGACGAGACAGAGGGCGTATGGCTGCCACCCTCTGACACACAGATGGCAAGGCTAATTATTAGAGCATACGCCTCAGGAGCACACACACACACAGCTTCTCTTCCTAGTGTACACACATACAGTTACATGTGCGTACCTAAACCCATGGAGAAACGCACCGACGACAAGCCCGAGTTAGCGGATGGAAAGTGGGAGCTTTGTTCCTAAAAGTAATTTCTATGGCATTTGTGGTTGTGATTCCCAACCTTTTTCATATCATGGACCCCTAATTTAGTCCACATTAGAGCCACGGACCCCCATTTGATGAGATTTTGTCTCTCGGACCCAAATCTGACGATATCTTTTATCGCTAGATATGATTTTGTCCAGAATTCCATGACTATCTGTATTGTAGATAGAGAGATAACAGAGAAACTATGATCAAAACAGTCATTCTTCTACATTCTCTAATTGTGTTAACTTCTTGTAAATGAAATAATGCTGAAGTTTAACAATTCATCAATTTGCTGGGGACCCCCTGGAACCTCCTCAAGGACCCCTGATGGTCCCCGGACCCCACGTTGAGAACCACTGTATTAGACAGTATACAGTT
The DNA here is from genome assembly GCF_046629955.1 of Centroberyx affinis. NCBI lineage: Eukaryota > Metazoa > Chordata > Actinopteri > Beryciformes > Berycidae > Centroberyx > Centroberyx affinis. The sequence continues at coordinate 85,216 of NW_027281374.1, forward strand.
AGGAGAGGCAGGTGAGATGGGGGGGAAAAAAGAGGATGATGTGTGACAAATGTCAAGATTAAAATCCATGATGACTATGGTATTTTTACCTGCTGTGCTACCAGTATGGCCTCCGTTTCTTCTCCTTGGCCTGATGAAGAAGGTTTTGGCCCTAACAGCTTGGAAATCCCCTGCTCATTACTCACTCACGGAAACACACACACACACACACACACACACACACAGAGACACACACACAGATGGCATACGAAGGCCTGGTAATTATCTTTTTGACACCATCGTAGTGTTGACAGAGGGTTTGGCCCTGTTAAAATGGTGGAAATTGCAAGAATCCCCCTGCTAGCACACACACACACACACACACACACACACACACACAGAGAGATGAGGACCTAGAGAGAGATAAGACATGATGGTGCACGATAGTGTTGAAAGTCTCCTGACCCTGTTAAAATGGTGTAAATGATGAGATACTCGCTGCTACCTTTTACATGACACACACACACACACACACACACACACACACACACACACACACACATTTGTACCTATACCTATATGGCTTGCCTCACATTCATTCCTTAATCCCCAACTCTGAACGTACCCAATAGGCTAAAATGACATGGAAATCAGGGCCAACACTCTCCCTTGTCATTTTCTTATCTTTGTGAGGACATTGGACACACACACACACACACACACACACACACACACACACACACTCGTCTCCCTCGCCTCCGGCGTGGAAAAGTAAAGTCTGACCCGTCGCCTGCTAATATCTCTCTTTACGACTTCAACAGAGGAACAAACATGTTCTCGGCGGGAAGTTAATTACTCGTTACAGTCAGGGTCTAATAAAAAGACGGACCGATATGGTGTGACACCTGAAGCCATTATCAACCCCCCCCCCCCCACCACCACCCCCAAACACACACACCCACAAGTGCACACACAAATACACACACTCTGCGTGGCAAAGGTAAATTAACACACACATACCGGCGGCATGACAGGGTAAATTAAAACGGTGTGTGTGTTTATTCGCTGTCCGGGAGGTCTCTGTCACCTCTGCAATAACACTGTCCCGGGGGTGTCAACTGACTTAATTAAAAAAGTACACACATACACACACGCTGGGGATGCAGACACAAGTGCATACACACACACACACACACACACACACACATATATACTGATGCTAGCACATTTAATTAGTTCACCTACATACACACATAAAACACACATTTAGTGCTGGCAGATTTAATTAGCTAAGCTGCTTTTAGATATCAGCTCTTCAAAGCTGTATTATAAAATGGACGTCAGAGGAAGTGTGTGTGTGTGTGTGTGTGTGTGTGTATGCGGGGCAGGGGACAGTAATGGGTCCTCATGGACCACACAGTGTGACCTGGCCCTGGTTGCCATGGCGACTACCCAAACACCCTCCATTGGTGTCATTTACTAAGACAAGGATGTAGATGAGATGCTGAACCATTAGATCAGGGCTTTTCAACTGTTTTCATGTCAAGGAGCCCAAAGGCCATGAAGCTCCACTTCATGAGACTTTGTCTTAAGGAACTCTGTGTGAGAAGATTTTTGTTAGATATGACTGCAAAATTGCATAACTGTCTATACTGTATGTGGGGAGGCAATATGAAACCAACAAAACGTCATCCTAATACATTTTCTCATTGTGCAAATGTCTAGGGAGAGGACATTTTATGAAATCAGAACTGGAATCTCTCTGGAAACCCCTTCTGCTTTCTGTTCAAGTTTCAAATGTATTTGTGCCCAATGGGCAATATTAGCTTCAAATATTATAAAAAGAACATTACATAAAACCATAACACTAAAGCCCTGTCTGGATGGCAATAGTATTACTAAAAGAGGTCTGGTAATGCAGTTTTTACTGGAGGGATTCAGTGAGTTCAATCCTGAATATTATTTGTGATTATTACAGCGTGTCCCAGCATGTGGGAGTAATGGTTATCAGACAAATAACCTATGCTTTTCTTCAGTGAACTCCCTCGTCCTCCTCGTCAGTAATGGTACTCTGACCCTTTACTTAAGTAAAAGTACCAATACAGCAATGTAAAAATACTCCATTACAAGTAAAAGTCCTGCATGAAAAATCCTACTGAAGTAAAAGTACATAAGTATTAGCAGCAAAATGTAGTTAAAGTATTAAAGTAAAAGTAGTGGTTTGGTCCCTCTGACTGATATTTTATTATATATGACATCATTAGATTATTAATACTGAAGCATCAGTGTGTAAGCAGCATGTTACTGTTGTAGCTGCTGGAGGTGGAGCTAGTTTGAACTACTTTATATACAGTTAGCTAGTTTAGTCTAGTGGTTCCCAACCTAGGGGTCGGGCCCCTCCAAAGGGTCACCAGATCAATCTGAGGGGTCGTGAGATGATTAATGGGAGAGGAAAGAAGAAAAAACAAAGTTCTGATACACAAATCTGTTTTCAGTTTTTGGACTTTTTCTCTAATCTTTGATTTTTGCTGAAATATCGGATCATTTGAACATTTATTGAAATGAAACCATGTGAGGTTTAGAGGGAAAAATCACTATTTGGTGGAGCTGTTAACAACTCATAGACATCTGAAATGTGACCCGACTACACACTGCTTTTTGTAAGACGTCAAAAGCCAAAAAGGTTGGAAACCACTGGTTTCATCTTTAACAATGTGTTGTATTTTAAAAGCTTGTTATATTATCCATTGTGTCAAATCTCCATCTGAAAAGTAACTAAAGCTGTCAAATGTAGTGGAGTAGAAAGTACAATATTTCCCTCTGAAATGTAGTGGAGTGGAAGTATAAAGTAGCATCAAATGGAAATACTCAAGTAAAGTACAATCTCAAAAAAATCTCAAAATTGTACTTAAGTACAGTACTTGAGTAAATGTACTTTACTTTCCACCACTGCTCCTCCTACCATCCAGATTGATGCTACGTGATTCATAATTTACAAATACTTTGCGTGGTAGACATAATGTCACTCCGTCTCTTTGCCCTTCTCATTTCTACCTGTCCAATCTCCTACTTGAGAAGCGTTGTCAGTGAAGACAGCTCAGATGTTCTGATGCAGGTGATTTTCTGTTTTTAGTGATTTTCTTTCTTATTTTTTTAGATGCGAAGCACCCTGTGTTGTTACACTGATAGAACTCAAGTGAAGACGAGCAGACAGGCTGAATTGCAGTTGAGTGGTCTTTTATTGACCAAGCAGTGATAAACAGGGGAAAAAAGAGCCAACAAGGCTTCTACTACTAAACTAGCCTCTCACACAGCTTGAAGAGGCAAAAACGACAAACTAGAAACACGCTGAATCACAATTTGATTAACAGATAGCGAGACTTCTGAGTGAAGCACTGCTCAAGACTTAGCAACTGCAATGAAGAGCAGAGAGTTATATAGGCACACCTCCATGATGATCAGGACTAGCCTGAAACAGGTGGGAACCATAATCATTGATGATCAGGACTGCTGACACTGCATGGGTGTGACCAAAACTTGAACGGATAGAACATTCTTTCCCATTCCTGGGAAAGAACGTTCCTGGATGGTCGGAGCAGTGTACCGTTGGGCTAGCTTCTGTATGAACTGATTTACGGCAAGTTGCTGAGGTGAGAGGTTTTGCAGCAAGGACCAAATCAGTGGAAAACTGGCATTGCATTGTCATTACGTTGTCACTCTTGCCACCACTAGGTGGCGCTTTTTTTTACCAGTTGCTGCTGTCTTTTTAAGTAGTTAAAAACTTTTGACATCTGTGCACATGTGCCGATGTCTGTTAGCGGTTTAAAGTTAGCGAATGTTAACTTTAGTTTTTTTTAGTTAAAGGTACCTGTTTGATGATGTTTACCAGCTAGGTTTGCTAATATGCTGATTGTGGCAAGAAGAGCTAGCGAGAGAAGCACAATCTATGATAAAGCTACTTTAAACTTGTTGCTAATGTTTAGCTTTCAGTTGAGTTTTGACAGTTTGCTAAGCACACCTGCAACAGACACAGTTAACTGATTGATTGACTGATTGACTTTATTCGATAAATTAAAATACAATGTACAAATACACATACAGTACTAAAATCCATCAGGATATCACTATAAAGTCACATGACTTATTTCCATTGCAGTCCTGAGGTCTAGGCTAGGAGGAAGGCAGGAAAAGGGAGTGACATGTATATGCTACTAATATCCCATTTTTACACTAAAACACCTAATAAAAACATCAATATTATACAATCATGAAAATAATAAAAAACCAAACAAGTTCAGAAACCAGTCCAAACTTAGAACTGTCCTAGAAAAGATGTTTCACTATGCTAACTTACTCAGCATCCATTTTTTTCAAGCAAGTTCTCAAGCAAGTGGCCACAAATGATTTGAAATCCTTTAACAGTAAACAACACACAGCCCACACAAACACACATTTACCAACCAATATTAGAAAGGTGTTCATAATGTTTTGTAGTTTATTCTTGGAGGAGGGACATCACTGCAACTAAGAGCTTTGTGAATGTGTAATTTGTTATTGGAGAATTAACTTAAACCTCATAGCACCAACGCTCTATCAGGGGGTCATTCCCACTGGGCCCACCCACACCAAGTACTGTAGCACTTTGGGGAAAAGTGTCCACCAAGTAGAATATATTATCTCCATTTCACTTTTCTCAATCTTTCATATAGCATATCTCTTTCTCTCTCTCTCTCTCTCTCTCTGTCTCTCTAAGCTCTCTTATTCTTTCATCTTCCTCAAACCCAACAAACAAGTTCTAGCAGTGTATTTTTTTTCCTGTTTTTTTTTTAATCTCTACTATTGTCTTGATTGTGTATCACTCTGTTTTGTATTGCCATGTTGTACCGCATATTGTGTATAACTTTGTGTTGCATCGTGACACTTAGTCTAATAAAAAGAAATATGGAAAAGTTCTTTGTCTCTCCCAGTGACCATATGCGGCGTAGGAATATGTAATATGTAATATGCAATATGCATATGTAATAATCTAATCAGAATACCCTCTGCTTTTAGTCGTGCATTTATGTCTCCCTCTTTTAGGCCAACAAGTAGTCTAAAAAGTAGTATATATTAATGTGTGACATGACCTGTGTATTAGAATGATCTTCTGTGTGTGTATCTTTGATTGATGGCTCACTTACAGCTAGCATCTTTCAACATTTCATCAAGTGAATCTTCCACCTCAGGCATTGTTTTAACTAGGGCTCATTTAACTAAATTGTTATATTGCCATCTGGTGTGTGAATGAAATGGATGCATCGGAGTTTTCTGATGCAGTAAGTCATTTTCACAGAGCTAGTGGGCTCAAAGACACCTGTTGAATGGATTTTATTTCTGCCCAGGTCAGGTTAAACCAGATGAAACCACGGTTGAGGCTGATGGGTTTACTCTGGACTGACGTAAGTGTTTATATGAGGTCGTCTCATTTAGAGTGGGGTTCAATAAGTCCTACCAGGCTGCATGTCAATTTTACCAAACATGGACACAATTGGGGGGAAAAAAATCAAAAAATCACAGCCATCATTATGCCACCATCAGTGGTAGAAAGTAACTAAGTACATTTACTCAAGTACTGTATTTAAGTACAATTTTGAGATACTTGTACTTTACTTGAGTATTTCCATTTGATGCTACTTTATGAGTTGTTAACAGCTCCACCAAATAGTGATTTTTCCCTCTAAACCTCACATGGTTTCATTTCAATAAATGTTCAAATTATCCAATATTTCAGCAAAAATCAAAGATTAGAGAAAAAGTCCAAAAACTGAAAACAGATTTGTGTATCAGAACTTTGTTTTTTCTTCTTTCCTCTCCCATTAATCATCTCAGGACCCCTCAGATTTATCTGGTGACCCTTTGGAGGGGCCCGACCCCTAGGTTGGGAACCACTGGACTAAACTAGCTAACTGTATATAAAGTAGTTCAAACTAGCTCCACCTCCAGCAGCTACAACAGTAACATGCTGCTTACACACTGATGCTTCAGTATTAATAATCTAATGATGTCATATATAATAAAATATCAGTCAGAGGGACCAAACCACTACTTTTACTTTAATACTTTAACTACATTTTGCTGCTAATACTTATGTACTTTAATTAAGTAGGATTTTTCATGCAGGACTTTTACTTGTAATGGAGTATTTTTACATTGCTGTATTGGTACTTTTACTTAAGTAAAGGATCAGAGTACTTCTTCCACCACTGGCCACCACTATGTGTGATATGATAAATGTTCCATCAGGTTTATGTAGTGTATAAAGTGCCTACCCTAGTCTATCTTAGAGGATGTTGGCCGCTTGGATAATCGTCCCATCGGCTATGGCGAAGTTTGGACGGCTCCCTCCCCATCCACTCTACGCTGTGTTACCGCTTTCAAAATCCCCCTACAATGTGCAACAACAACAACAAAGAATGCAGAGGCCAAGGATCTGGGACAGCCTGATCAGGACCTCCGACCAGACGGACTGTGTGGGCAAAGAGTGTGTGGAAGCTGCCAACATTTGGACAATGTTGGCAGTTGCTAAGTGAATAGCCCATAAGATTAAGTTTGTGAGTGGCGATAGTATGTGACCTATGGACGATTTTGTACTGTATAAGTAGTATCTTTGAATTGCAGGACATGGAAAAGTGTAATTGTATATGGCCATCCAATCTGTGTCTGAGGGTTGCAACATTTTTTTTTATTAATTAGGAACGTGGGATTATGCCAGATTGGAGTGAGACCAGAGGGGGATGTTTTGCCATGGAGAATTTCATTGGCTCTCCAAAGTACAAAGGGTTGTACTGATAGTGTAGGCTTGATAGCATCAATCACTACTCATCTTTGAAGCCTCATATTGAAAATCTTGTTTCTAAACTCAAGCTGAAATTAAGTTTTTATTATAGGAATAAATCATGCTTCTCTTTTCGAGCTAAGAAATATCTCTATCATTAATCTGATCTCTTTTAATGGAATATGTATGTGTGTGTTGTTCTTGTTATGCTGTTATGTTGCCCTTGTATGTCACTTTGTTCAATACTGCCCTCTTGGCCAGGTCGCTCTTGTAAAAGAGATTTCCTTTTAATCTCAATGAGATACTATCTGGTTAAATAAAGGTTAAATAAAAATAAATAAATAAATGGGTCTTTATGGTTTTATCTAACAAATATAGATGCCTGATGGGCCATTCTTGAGCTATTGACTTTTCTATGTCTAGCCATGATGGGCTGGTGTTATTTGTTATAATGTTTTTTAGATGGGTCAAGTCCCCTCGATTTGTGTTTTTTCCCTTTCCAGTAAATGGTACTGACTGCGGAATTAAGAGAGGAGAACCAGCTTGGACGCTGGACTGCTGTCATAGAAAAGAGATTGATTGTGGGGAGAATATGCATCTTTACTATACCGCCTAATAAGGATATCGGTAGCTTATTGCATCTCTCCATGTCGTCTTGTATGTACTTGAGTAGAGGAATTAAAGGAATAGTTCACCCAAAAATTAAAATTCTGTCATCATCTACTCCCCCTCATGGCAGTTGAAACACAGGTGAAGTTTGTCCATATAACACACAGGGAGGTTGCCAGCACAACTTGGTAGCAGCCTTCTCCAAAACAACTGAGGTCAGTGGGGACCTGTTCTTTAGAGTTCCAAAAAAAAAAAAAAAAAAAAAAAAATAGGCCAAACAATCACACTGTGAATAGAAAGACCTATAGAAAGACACCATTATTTGTTGCAAATCAATCAGCTGTAGTTAAGATTTGCACTAAATGATGGTGTAAATATACTGTAGGTCTTTTTGGAACTCTGAAGAACTGGTCCCCACTGACTTCAGTTGTTTTGGAGAAGGCTGCTATGGAGTTGTGCTGGCAGCCTCCCTGTGTGTTATATGGACAAACTTCACCTGTGTTTCAACTGGCATGAGGGTGAGGAGATGATGACAGAATTTGAATGTGTGTTAACAGAATATTGAACTGGGGAACATAGGACCCCGGGAACATAGGACCTTGGGAACTTAGGACCCTTGGGAACTTAGGACCCTGGGAACATAGGACCTTGGGAACCTAGGACCCTGGGAACATAGATACACTCCCAAAGGGGGTCATGGAAATCTTCAGGGTCTATTATGGGCCTTGCACCCCTTGATTATTACACTTTCTTTGGTTTATAATAAGTCACAATGAGCAGAGGGTTTTCAGTGTTCAGGCTCTTATCCTTGACAAAAACATTTGCTAGTGACAAATGGCTAAAAAAACATGACTCACCTGCCAATGTGGAATGATTTTGTTGTGCCTTGTGAAATTAGATGTGGTTGATGCATCATCAGCCAGTCTACAGTTGCACAATTTACTCTGTAGCTCTTTTATCACTAGTCACTCTGAACTTTCTAAACCTGAACGCAACAAGCCTAGGCAGTAGTGTCATGACATATGAGTAGTGCACGATCTCTCTCTTGATGAGTGGCACATTGCGCTAATCACAGTTATTCGAATATACTGCAGATTGGAGTCCTTACCTCTGGCCCGTGTGGCTGCTCTGTGGTCAGTGTATAGAAAACTGGGTATACCAGGTGCTGCCCTGTGTGAGAGTGACGCAGGGTGTTACTCAGCCTAGATAAAGGTTAAAAACTGGGTGATTGCTTTCCTAATGTGTTTGCAGTGATTACAGATGTCTCATCAGATGCTTTTGTGTTGTATAGTAGTGAGTCACGTACACTGAACAAGGACTCTCTGTGTCTCTCGCTTTCTGTCTCTCTCTGCTCAGTTGCTAGATGTGGTTTGGCTCTTCGTGGACCTGATCTCTGAACTGTGCTCTTAAGAGTTGAAGGAATAATGGTTGGTTCTTTGTTCTCATCTTGTTCTGGCTCCCATGGCCCCCTTTATACCCATTAACATGCGTCTCTTATCCAGTTTGTGTCTAGAACAGATGTACATTAGCTACACTTATACCTAACATAAAAATGTGACTCCAGTATACACACTGTTATAAGATGAGCAAGTCACTTGTGCTCAGAACTGGTTTGTGTGTTACCCGGAAAAAAGTTTTCCTTCAAATTTTCTACTGTGGCCCAATTTTACAATGAACTTTTAAAAGTAGATGTAGATTGAAACACAATGTTAAGAACTTAAAATTACAGCATGCATTACAAAGTGCAACATTTCAGACCCCTGGCACTCACTTTGTTAATTTGTCAGTTACAACAGTTAAGCTATAACAATGGATGAGGTTAAATTCAGTTTAAAGCTGTTCAAACAATTACCAACCTACAAGGAATTCAGAGTCAAATATGTAATTTTTGTATCAGCTCACTCCCAACAGACTTTCATCTCAGCTGTGGCTCAGCTGACCAACATGTTTTTTTCCTGTTTTCATTTGTTCAGAAGTAAGGCGTCTTGACCATGTTATTCTTTTTCTGCCAGTGTGTCGGGGCACCTACCTGACTGAGAGAGAATTTGTCCAAGTGGTCTTCAAAACTTCTACAAAACTACTACTACTTAAAAACTACTCACTACTCACAAATCTCAACTAAAACTGCAATTGCTTCGTGAAGCTTACCTGGTAAAGTTTTCAGGCAGCCTTGGTCAACTGTTAAACTCTAAAAAGAAATGTAACAAATGCATGGACGTTTTGCATGGCGTAGGGATTGTCGCTATGGAGATTAGTTTTACTGGATGCAAGTGCTTGTTGCTCTGCCAAGACATTGTCAGACCCCTTTTTATGGCGAATCTCCAAGTTCCCACAGCATGAGTCATTAGTTTTGATTGTACATCCTAGAAACAAAGACTAATGGTTTATGGTCTGTATAGACCAGTGGTGGAAGAAGTACTCAGATCTTTTACTTAAGTAAAAGTAGAAATACCACAGTATAAAAATACTCTGTTACAAGTAAAAGTCCTGCATTCAAAATGTTACTTAAGTAAAAGTACAAAAGTATTAGCATCAAAATGTACTTAAAGCAACAAAAGTAAAAGTACTCATTATGCAGAATGGCCCATTTCAGAATAATACAGTATACATTATGTTATTGAATTATAATTATTGATGCATTAATATGTAAGCATCACTTTAATGTTGCAGCTGGAAAAGGTGGGGCTTTCCAATATTTCCAATACTTTATATACTGCTGGGTAGCTTACAGTAATCTATAATAATACATCACAATTTATTAGTTGATTATATTTTGTATTAATAATCTGAATCTGCAAAGTAACTAGTAACTTAAGTTATCAAATAAAGGTAGTGGAGTAAAAAGTACAATATTTCCCTCTGAAATGTAGTGGAGTAGAAGTATAAAGTAGCATAAAATGGTAATACTCAAGTAAAGTACAAGTACCTCAAAATTGTACTTAAGTACAGTATTCGAGTAAATGTACTTAGTTACTTTCCACCTCTGGTGTAGACCACAACTGGATACAAACTTGACCCCACATACACCTCAAAATGCTGTAAAGCCAGTGCTAATGTTTCTTTTTCTATTGTGGAGTGCCTGAGTTGGTGTTTATCAAACTTCCTTGAGAAATAGCGCACTGGATGATCCAGACCTCGGTCATCTTCCTGGAGGAGTACTGCACCGGCTCCAGTTGCACTTGCATCCACCTCCAACATGAAGGGTAGAGAGAAAATTTGGAGCAGAGAGAACAGGGGCAGCACATAACATAGCTTTTATGCTCTCAAAAGCATGTTGTCATTCACTGGACCAGATGAAATGCTTGGAGGGACTAGTTGGAACAGTGAGGAGAGCGACCACAGGAGAGAAATTATTTGCAGAAATTACGATAATATCCTGCCATACAGGAACCTACGAAGCTCATGTCTCATCGTAGGAACTGGAAAAGCAGTTATTGCGGAAATCGCACTTGACCTTGCCTAACTTGCCATGCCAAGAACTGTACCTTGCCCAAATTCACAGGGTCAGAGAAGCATTCGCTAAGCGTTTAAAAACCCCTCTTATTTGGTACATCAGGTACCAGGTTAACAAACCTTTGGAAGAAGGCAGGAGTATTACACATTCCGAATGGCATCACGGTACTGTAAGAAAAGATTAGGAGTGGCAAAGGCTGAGACTGCGGAAGCCTGAGGGGTCAAGGGAAACTGACAATACCCCTTTAGCATATCAAGCTTACTGACCTATGTAGAAGGGCCAATTTCATCTATAGAGTCATCAATGAGGGGCAATGGGTAACCATCCAGCACAGTTACAGCATTCTCTCTATGAAAATCAGTGCAAAATCCACCAGACTTTGCATCTAGCAAACATGGTGTACTCCAGGGACTCCAGCTTGGCTTAGCGGATCCATTGTGCGGGAGGTACTCTACCTCTTTTTTCATAAGTTCTCTCTTAATGGGGTTTGCTCATGCTGTATTAGCGTGAAGTATTAGCAATTTCAATCAGGAAGACTACCTAAATCATTCATGCATGCTTTCTCTTTACCCAATCAGAGTTGGCAAACATTCTCCCCCTTTTTTTCCAGAGAACCAATCAGAGTTAGCCGTCACTTCCCTCTCTTTTTTTCAGAGGGCCAATCGTCTAAGTCAGTGATTCTCAACCTTCTTCATATCAAGGACCCCTAATTTAGTATACATTAGGGCCACGGACCCCCATTTGATTATACCCAAATCTGAGAATATTTTTATTGTTAGATATAATTTTGTCCAGAATTCCTTGACTATCTGTATTGTAGGCAGAGAGATAACAGTGAATCTATGACTAAAACAGTCATTCTTCTACATTCTCTAATTGTGTTAACTTCTTGTAAATGAAATGTTGAAGTTTAACAATTTAGCAATTTGCTGAGGACCCCCTGGAACCCCCTCATGGACCCCAGGTGGTCCCTGGACCCCCATGTTGAGAACCTCTGGTCTAAGTGACAGAGTATAAACACGTCCCCTACAGTATTTTTAGTTACTATTATTTTACTGTTTTTACTTTTGGTTTCCATCACCAATTGTGTGGTGTAGTGAAGCTGCCAAACTGACTCCTCATTCTCTGCTGCCTGTGCATCTCTGTCTTTGCAGTAAGGTCATTGCAGAACAGAGAATGTACTGTAAATTGATGCTATCGGTGCAATTCTCTGGTCCATACGTTGTGGAGAGGAAACTCAATGAAACAGACTACATCATCCGCACTCCTGATCGTTGCCACCAGGTCCGTGTCTGCCGTGTAAACCGGCTGAAGATGTACTACATCAGAGAGGAGGTGCCAGTAGAGACACCAGTCAAGACTGCCAGGTCCGCTGTTTTGTTCTCCAACAGTGGTGCTTCTGATGATGGCGATGATGAACTGGTAATGCGTAATGCTTCCCCTCAGGGTGCAAGGCTAGCTAAATCTTATGTATTATTGACCCTGCCTTCTTATCTGTCTCAGCTGCCAAAGGGATGCTATTGAAAGGCTCATTCATGACTTCCCCTACTTGTTCAGTGGCGTTCCATCACAAACAACAGTTCTTGAACATGACATCAATTTTACTAATCCTAATCCCATTTCAATCAAGAGAGACTAGGATGAATGCTCAAATGAGAAACTTTATTCATGACATGAAACATGATGGAAACTTTGGCGTAAGCTCCATGGAGGAACTCCTCCCATTCGTGAAGTTAGGAGTACATCCGGAATGGACGTAGGAATTAGGACATCCCCCTGGGGAGTTCCTCTGGAGCCTGGACATCGGTGGTGATGGGGTGGAGGAGGGGCGAAGGTAAGGCACAGTGACTGGAATGACAGCAGCATACAGCATAGATCTGTGAGTAGTACAATAGCATCTCTACAGGAACATACTGTTACAGGAACCCTGACCACATTGTCAGCTTTCAACATAGCTGTATTGACCTGCTTAATGCTTTGTATTAAGAGTTTGGTGCATATATCAGGCAATGTTTGAGGCAATATAGATGGCAACACTGCCTGCACTAGGCAACAAAGCGAACCTCAGCATCTGAAATGTGTTCAAGTGGTTGTTTCTGAAGTTGAAAACCTTTTGCTCATTGCTATTTGGATATTACAGGACTAAAATTCAACAAGGAACAAACTTTGTCATGATGCATGTTTGCATCATGTATGTGATTTTGAGCCCACAGTTACGACTATCAAACATTGCATTAAGAGTTTTTCACTTTGAAACTCTGTTGTGAAACCAGAGTCAAAGCAATTGAACAAATGAACCTTTCTGTCTAAGTCTCCAGTGAGACAGTTGTCTTAGTCTAGGACTGCTCCAGGTCCATGAAACCAACCCCTGGTCTAAACTACTAATAGCAATACCAACAAGTTCACAGGTGTGTGTGTGTGTGTGTGTGTGTGCCTCTAAATCCAGCTAAATATATTGATGTGAATGACTAGGCTGTAAAGGAATGCCCAAGGTTTTTGCAGAAACAGTGATGGTCATTTGTTGCCACCTAGTGTTTAAATCAGATTCACTGGAGACAGACTAGTGACAGACTCCTTAACTTGACTTATCTTCTAGACACATACGCTTACTCTTCAGAAAAATTAGCAGTACTTCATGAATAAAACATTTCACATTTCTGATAGCAAATGATCATCAGAAGAGAAACTGATGCCAAAGGAATTCCTGATACCAGCTTGTTCTTGTCTGACATGATTTTCTATTTAAATAAATAGATGTTTGAGCAACAGTTTGTTCTTTTTTATATACATGGTATCTTTATGAGTAGCTATTAAAAATCTTCAAGCCTACCAGATTTTTAATTATACCAAGTAGCTGTCCAAAGCTATTATCTACACGTCTTAAAAGCAACTATATGCCTTCGCTAAGTGCTGTTATGGAAGAGGGCTGCATTTTGATTGATTTATAACAGTGAACAATAAAAGTACAAATGATGGCGATGTTAACTGGCAATACAGAAACTGAGAAAGCTGAACAGAAAGAAGTGAAGTAAGACCATGCAGAATCATCCAGGTCCTAATGTTTTTTTTGCCAGTCCCAGTATGATGGGAAGCTGTGGACATATTTGTAGTATTCCCATGATGTCATATGCATTTCCTGCAAATGGTGCTTTAGCATATACACAACTCATTGGCTGCAGCTGCCATTGGATTATAATCACCTGTTAAATTATTACAATCACCTGTTATTTTCCACATTAGACATCTGACAAACTTGCTAATAAAAGTAACTGAAGGGCCTTTATGAATGATGTTAACAGTCCTCATTGTCACAGAAAATGACTATTTGGCTGGCCCCAGATTAAACATGATACGACAATCCCCTGGAGGGGGTCATCCCTATGTTCCCTCAGCATCAGAGGGTTAGGGTTAGGGTTAGGGGGCAAAAGGGGCGAAAACATTATCTCATTGGCGGAGGTACTGATCTGAGAGAACATAGGGTTGAGGGAACATAGACATGCTCCCCAATTGGAGCTCTAATAAGTAAAAGTGAACGGTCTGATGAAGTACATTTGTTTCCAAATGTAGGTTACTGTGACACAGTAAACTGTCTTGTCTTTAGCCCTAGTCTCTACTCCAAAACACTCTGAGTTGTAGCTTGAGAAGAGTTAGTTAACCTGAAGTTGTTTCTTGGCTTTGTAAGCTAGCTAACTAGCCAGCAAGCTAATTTTAAAAAGTAACCATTGTTAATGGCATATTATCTAAACACAAATTCAATCAAATTTATCAGTGGTGAAATGATTAGCACAGAAATTAACCATATCCATTGAATTGTACATTGCAATCAGCTGTTCACTGCCACTGTTGCCCGAGAGCTGAGACCTCCAATATGGCCGCCAGACTGTGTGTTACCACCTGAAAGCCCTCTGTAGAGGAGTGAAGTGTCTCACCCTGACTGCCTGACCTGAACTTGGCTCTTGAAAATCATGAAGCCATGGTAACTGCACTGTGTTATGAAGCTGAAAATTGCTAAGAGCTTATTGTTGCTGTGTCCATTCAGTTTGCTGGTGAATGTCAACTGACCTATGGCAGAGCTCATGCAGATCAAGCAGCAGACATTAAACAGGCACGATCTTCAGAGCCAACACTTCGCCCACTTAGCCACTCGATGACTTGATGTGTGTGAACTCATCATCAGATATGCAGGCTAAAGAGCGTCTCAAAAGCAAAGTGGCTGACTGGTTCACTGACCTCTGTCAGTCCTGTACAGCAACTGACCACTGGATAATCCCTCAGCCGCTTAAGGGGAGGCACCCACAGGTGGAAATCATTTCATCCTATCAGAATGACATAAATTGAGTATGAACCTACAGCACTTTTTGTAATTGTGACTTTTATTTTGCTATTAGCATATTCAAATTAGCTTTATATGTCATTACAAAATGTGTAAATGTGATTATCACTGTGATTATCACATTCTCAGTGGATAAACTGAAAAAACTGAAACTAAAGAATGCATTTCCATTCTGATGAATGTGTAAATATTTGGTCATTTAGAGTGCGATGTGTTTTGTTGAATTATATTAATGAAATCACGAAATCACGAAAATCTGTTGTTTTAACACAAAATATGTCATAAAATAGAAATGACAAAAGACAGCAAAAGATCTGGTGTCCATATCTACAAGCTAAGTTGTTTTGCATACAGGCCGGGGAATATGTCATTTTAAGAAAATAGCCTTTGAAAGATTGTTGTTTTGGTAGTGTGGCACAGTCAGGGGAGACAACATGAAAATGACACAACAAGCACAAAGAATAGTGTTGGGCAGAGCAATGGGCCCGTTTATTGACAACCAAAAACAAAATGAACAAAGGGAAATCTCAAGGGAGGGAAAAAATTAGTCTTCAAGGAGAGGGTTCACAAAAACAAAAACCGTGCCTTAAATCTTGGTACTATAATCAAGCAACACTATTTGCGGTTCATGTAGGGTCATTGTTTATTTATCAATACACAGGATTTGACGTTGCAATCCTTTTTGCAATAATCCAAAGCTAGTATTCATACAGAAGTCCTAACCCTTATGAAAATATCTGAGACGAGAAGTAGGCCATGCTGTGGCTGAATCTTTATTCGTTTTAGATCTACAATGGCTAGTTTAAAAGTTTGTTCTCGAGGGTCAGGAGGAGTTTCGAGAGGCGGCTAGTCACGTTGGACGCCACTGATTTGCATAAAGTAGTGTTATGTGTTGTGGCAATTAACCCATTGCTTTCTAGGTATCTTGACAGCCTTTGCACCAATACACTAAAGAAAATCTTCCCTTATAGGCTGAAATTGACTGATATCTTTCTCTTTGGGAATGAAAATCCCTCGTGCTCTACGCCATGATCTAGGACAGCGGTTCCCAAACTTTTTAGGCAACGCACCCCCTTCTACATCCCGACCGGGTTGATGCACCGCCGATCCCCCACACCTTAAAAAAAAAAAAACGCAACATAGCCTATTTATAGCCGCATTAAAGGCATCAAGTTTAATCATGCACAAATAATCAGAACACATGTAACAAAATATTCAAGAGATCGCAACAATGCGCTCTCACATTCAAATGAAAGTTTCAATAAATTGCAACAAAGTTACGCACAAGCCGTCACTTTTAAAGAGCAAAGAGGACGGGTGAGGGCGAGGACACACGCACAGGCTCAGAGGCAGATAGGCCCATCATGAGAGAAGATGGGGAAAAATGCTGTCATATTTTCAGCCACATTAAAGAATAATTGCATCAAGTTTAAATTATAATTAACCATACATAACCTAGCGGTTACGGAAATTAGAACACCAGTAATTTGAATCAAATTGCAAGTTACACACGATCCACCACATAAAGAACAAAAAGAATGACACATGCATAGGCTTAGAAACAGATAACATGGACAAAAAGAGTATCCCACAAAGAAAATCCCACTTGAAAAAATTACAGTGTAATGGTATAATTATTACCATTACACCACCATTACATTTTTCCTCTCGCGCACCCCCTAGTGGCAGCTCGAGCACCACACTTTGGGAATCCCTGATCTAGGATATAAAAAATGGTTTCCTCCATGCTAACTTCATGATCTTCCACAAGAATCTCTACATACTACCTTTTGGACCTCTTTGCCCCACGATGGGACAGGGAGTACAGAAAGGCTCCACCAGAAGCTCCAGCAGAAGGATGGAGACATTGGCGCAGTTTTGTCCTGGGCCGGGCAATAGCCAGAGCCCCTTGAGACGGAGACTGAAGGGGGCCAGTCAGACAGTGAGGGGATTATGGCATGAATTCCCCCTGTCTGACATTTACTGATGGACTGTTATGTCATGCGGTGTGTCAAGGCAGGTTAGCCATTTCAAAGTTTTATCTTTGTTTTTATGTCCACTTTGATTAAATGTGTTTGTTTTAACTTGCCTTTCATTGTGTTTGCACCCTCTGCCACTTTTCTGCTATGTGAAGCACTTTGTAACTGTGTTTTAAAAAGTGCTATATAAATAAAGCTTTACTTAATTACTTACTTATCAGCCCACAGCCCAATTAGTCTTTCTCAAAATTACAAATATCACATCCATTAAGCACAATAAGCTGTTCAGCCGGAGTGTACAGAGTGACTAAAAAACACCAACTCACCAATACCAGGAAGCATGTAATAGGAAGGAAATTAAATCATTACTAGAAGTGCTTGAGCTCCCCTGCCATCAGACTAAAGGAGGCATGTATTGTACGTTTAAGGTTGTCCAAAACATAAATTACTGCAACAAAAGCGAAAACAAAACTATGCAAAAACCAAAGACTGTCAACAGATTGTCAGAATCTAAAAAAAAAAGCATATGTGGAAACTTCACAATCTGATATACAGAGAGCCAAGAACTGGACATTTCTGCCTAACTGAAGAGAATACAGTCTGGGATCGGTGGAGCAAACAGTCCTCTATTTGAAGACCACCAGGCACAGGACAGACATCAAAAAAGGCAACCTTGGCCCTCTAAATCAGTGGTTCTCAACGTGGGGTCCGGGGACCACCAGGGGTCCTTGAGGGAGTTCCAGGGGGTCCCCAGCAAATTGATGAATTGTTAAACTTCACCATTATTTAATTGACAAGAAGTTAAAACAATTAGAGAATGTTTTGGTCATAGTTTCACTGTTATCTCTCTACCTACAATACAGATACTCATGGAATTCTGGACAAATTTTCAGATTTGGGTCTGAGACACAAAATGTCATCAAATGGGGGTCCGTGGCCCCAATGTAGACTAAATTAGGGGTCCTTGATATGGAAAAAGGTTGAGAATCACTGCTCTAAATGACCACATTAGTATGGATGAATTAAAATCAAAAGCTCTTGAAGTAAAAAAAACTGAATAACTTGGTAAAATATGGCAGAGTGATTCCAACACTCAAATTATTATGTTCAAAAGTGGTGCCCAAAATGAGGCATATACTGTATGTTGCCAGCAAATGTTGGATTTTACTTGATTTTATGCATTCTATGTATTTTTTTTTTTACTGTATTTTTTAACTTTATTTTTTATCTTTTATTGTCCATCTTATGTTATGCATTCCTCATTTTTATCTTATTTTTACTATTATTATCAAGTGGGTTTTATTCTCCATCTTATTTTACATTAATTATGGCATGCTATCCCTGTTTTTATGCTCATTCTATGTCTATTTTCATGTGAAGATGCATTCTATGTATTCTATTCTCATCTTTATCTTATTTTCACTATTATTATCAAGTTTCATGTGAAGCACTTGGTGCACGTAATTTCTTTGTTGTAAAGCACTTTGAGCTGCATTTCTTGTATGAAAGGTGCTATACAAATAAAGTTTATTATTATTATTATTATTATGGAAAAGGTGCTGTGCAGTATTTTAAGCCTTACCACTCTAACATTCATGTGCAACAAATTAATAACTTTTTGAAGACTTTTGACTCTTTGGCATGCAGAGCTCTTGTACAAATCTCGGTGAGCGACCCAGGTGGGAAAGCATGTGATTTAATTAGAAGAATGTGTATTTCAAATCATTTTGGTTGAGTCATGCAGGGGCTTTTCTTTTTCTTCACAAAATCTATTGCTTCCTGTCACACATCTCTACGAACCAGTAATCCCTCATATTTTCATTCATTTACATTAATTCGCCCCTTAATTCATGCAAAAAAAACCTTAAAATTAATTAAGGGAGTTATTAATGCAGGAGATCCCATCGAAACCTCCTTAAACAAAATGAAAAATTCAGGAACTTTTCCATTAATATCCACTTAATAACCCTGTAAACCATGCACAAAAGGCATGAAAAATCCCTTAATTACTAGTGTCTCTGTGAATCAACCTAGGGCTGGGCGATATGGTTGAAATCAATATCATGATAATCATAAGGATTTTTCTCGATATCAATATATATCACAATATGGTTCATGTATGCAAAAACACGTTAAATAATCAAATTAATGTCCATCTCATTGAACTGAATGGTAATGTTAGGTGTGATGTCAAACAAAACTGAAATTTTCAAATAATATTCCTACCATACCTCATTTTATGAGAGTTTTTAAGTAAAATTTGCTTGTCATCATCAATTT
This sequence comes from Centroberyx affinis, assembly GCF_046629955.1. Taxonomy (NCBI): domain Eukaryota; kingdom Metazoa; phylum Chordata; class Actinopteri; order Beryciformes; family Berycidae; genus Centroberyx; species Centroberyx affinis. Next base: position 104,664 of record NW_027281374.1, read on the forward strand.
AGACAGCAGAAATGTGTGTCATGATATTAAAATATCTTCATATCATCACGATATGATTCCACGGAAAGACGATAAACGATAATATTGAATTATCGCCCAGCCCTAAATCAACCCACAAATAAATCCCTTATAAACCCATGATATTAAGCTTACTTTATTAAAGCTATTTTTAATGGATAATTCATGTTTATGTTATGAGAAATTAAGGACATTTCAGGGATAAAATTAAGGGGTTTGGTTTCGTAGTGCATTAAATGAAGCAAAAAGAAATTGAATATTGTAAGTGTGTAATGTGTTCTGTTTTGACCATTACTATCATTATTTGGGCAGGAGAGAATAAGATGAATATACAAGGAAGAGAGGAAGAGAGAAGAGATGTAGGGTGAAACAGTTAAAGAATCAGAGAGAGGCTTTCCTGAACCAATCAAGAAGTCTGAAACTGTCAAAAAGCATTGCTGTTTGTTGCCTGGCAACCCGGATCTAGCACTGTGTGTGTGTGTGTGTGTGTGCGTATCTGAAGGGTGGGCATGCCAAAATCTATCCTTTTTAAACTAACAGCTGTGGCGTTTTTGCCCATTTTGCTGTGTGGTTTGTGTGTGTGTGTGTGTAGTTGTGCTCTTCGGCTGCACCTCTCTCCCAGATTCTGTATTTTCGGCTGTTATTTTGGTGTCACTTAAGGTTCTGGTGTACTCGGTGTTCCTGTATGCAGACTTCATTATGGTAAAAACACTAATTCTAGTGTTTGGTTTGTCTAAATTATAATATAGTTGTTTCATTTTCTCTAAAGGTTTTCAATAATTCAGCTTCTCTTCTAATATCAGCCCAACCTGCATTTTCCAGAAACAAAAACTATTCTTATTCACACACCTCACTGGCAGGAATGAATTATTACCCCACATACCGTATTTCCTCTAATAGTGGCCGGTAGTCAATTAAAAGTCGGGTCTCCGATAATGGCCGGGGCCGTGGTCGACACAAACAAATAAAGGCCGGCCCCAAATACAGGCCGGGGAAAAAAACAAAGGAAAAAACAACGGTGGATACCGGTAAACTCCTGGTGCCTGTTATATAATGTAACTGTAGTTTGTAGTAACATACAAGTGCCACAAGATGGCAGTATGCCACAAGACGGCTCGGCCGGCGGAAGTCTCTGGAGCGATTACTGTAATTATCGGTAATGCACTGCAGTAACAAAAAAACGGCTACCTAACGAACCCCAACAGAAGCAGATCAGAAAACAAGGAGGCTTCGTACTAAAATATGAGAAAATATACTTATCAAACAGAGGGAATTAGAAATAAAGGCCTGTCTCTAATATAAGCCTGCTTCCAATAGAGGCCTGGTACCCTCTGCAGCTGAGGTAAATAAAGGCCCGGGCCAATATTAGAGGAAATACGGTAAACTCAGTTTTTATGTAAGTATTTTATGCAAATTGCGATAATTTGGAAAGATGAACGGGAATGGCAAATTGCCAAAAAAATTGCACTCCTTAATATCGCACACAAGTTTCCACTGCTGAAAACGTTTTCTGTTGATAAATAAATGATGCCATGAATGGCGATGGAAATGCGTTTGTTGAATGAATAATGACGTAGTGATGTTTGTGAACTATACACCACAACCTCCCAGAAGATCCTGTACATGGCCGTACAACATCAGTTGGTACATTAGAATATTAGTGATCGGGAATATGCTAGAAAAGCAGATAAATTAAAAAAAGCAAATAAATTTGGGAAATATTTCATTGATAAAGGTTCATTAATCATTGCTCATTGCACTGCACTTCCCACAGATCACCTGTCAATCAAACAGTGTGGGCGGAGCTTGGATTTTCTGTTGATGCAGTTTGAGTTTCTCTTTTCTTTGTCTGTTCAGCCATGGTGGCTATCGCTGCTCATGCTAACTACCCAGTTCTTCTTCTTCTGTTTATTCTAAACAAACCGGAAACATAAAACGCATCACTTCCTTTGCGGCAGAGGGGTTTTCTCCACTATTGTGTTATATCAGTCAGATATAGAGTAGCAAAATTGATATTTATTTATTTGAAAATGCTAAATGCTAAAACAGCCCGGATCTCTCATCCTATCATGAAGCGGGAGCGTATCTAGGTTCCCAGGGTCCTATGTTCCCAGGGTCCTAAGTTCCCAAGGTCCTATGTTCCCAGGATCCTATGTTCCCAAGGTCCTATGTTCCCAGGGTCCTATGTTCCCAGGGTCCTAAGTTCCCAAGGGCCTATGTTCCCAGGGTCCTATGTTCCCAAGGTCCTATGTTCCCATGGTCCTATGTTCCCAGGGTCCTAAGTTCCCAAGGGCCTATGTTCCCAAGGTCCTATGTTCCCAGGGTCCTATGTTCCCAAGGTCCTATGTTCCCAGGGTCCTAAGTTCCCAAGGTTCTATGTTCCCAGGGTCCTATGTTCCCAGGGTCCTAAGTTCCCAAGGTCCTATGTTCCCAAGGTCCTATGTTCCCAGGGTCCTATGTTCCCAGGGTCCTATGTTCCCAGGGTCCTATTTATTATTTATTATTATTCCTTTTTATTGGAACAAGGCTTCAAAACAGCTATATAAACACAACAAAACCAATAGCTATCATTTGATTTGATTTTGAAGGTCTCTAACCCTAACCCTAACCCTAACCCTAGAACTGGGGAACATAGGACCCTGTGAACATAGGACCCTTTGTCATGTTCCCATTATGTGCCATATAAATCTGGGGAACATAGGACCCTGGGAACATAGGACCCTGGGAACATAGGAATGACTCCCATGAGGGAGGCTAGTCAAAAGCAGACTGGGCAGGGAGGCAGCAATGCAGGACAATGGAGGATATACTACCTGTCTGAATTATATGCAGACAGACAGACATGAGAGACAGATAGACTACTGATTGATTAATCAGACAGCCAGGGAGAAAGACAGGCAGCCAGTTAATAGATGAGCAGGTAGTCATCCTGTAAATCAGCTGGCCATTCATCTATTCAGCCGCTTCCATTTCCTCACATCCCACTGTGCTGCTCAGACGCACGACTCGGCCAATCAGACCTCCTCTCTCCACAAATCTCTCCCACTCATTCAGCTGGGCTCTAATGGGACACTCCAGAATCAATCTAATTCTGGGCGAAAACTATTACTGTTGAGGAGACATTGTGAAGCACAGCGAGAATGGGAAGGATCTCAGCGGAGTATGAAATAGGGACATAAAGGCTCTTCTTCCTATAGAGGTCGGCTGTCTGGAGTTTGTTTAATGAAAACGAGCAACGCTTTCAGTGGTTGGTGATATGGGTTTTTGAAGGCAGATACTGAATTTGACCATTTGACCATGTCCAAAAACGTATAAAAAAATACAAAGGTGAAGTGTTTTCTGGGCAGAATGTTATTCTTGTCAGGGTGGAAAAGCCTCTGAAACAGCATTTAGACCATCATGGGACACTGAAACTCTCTGCTGAAAGCCAGACTAATGCAATAGTTTTAGATGGGTTGGCAGGTCCTTAAGGCAGAGTGAGGCAGGTTTCACTGCAGGTTTTGCAGACTGTTGAGTAAAATCCTCCGACAACACATTGGAATGATTTCTTTCTTTTTTTTTTTTTTTTTTTTTTTTTTTTTTCTTTTTTTTTTGCTGGTGCAAAAACAAAACAGTAGTGACTTTACAGATATAACAATGATTGAAACGGGGATAAAATACACAAGGGCAGACAATGAATAAAAAGAAACGGGAAATAAAACGAGAACAAAACAAACAAGGATGAAATAGTCCTAATAATTATAATGATAGTGACATCATGCAGTTACTGCAATTTAAATTAGTGTTTTAGGGAAGATCTGTTATAGAACGCGTGTTTATGTGTATGATTGTGTGTGTATGGGAGAGAAGAGAAAAAATAACAAAATAATAATAATAATAATAATACATATATTGAAGAATGAATAATACATAGGTAATAATAAGGGAAGAATGAAAAATAAATAAATAAATAAATAATCTGGGTGAGGATGTGTCCGTGTGTGTATGTGTGTATATTGGTTTGTGTTACATGGGTAGACAAGTGATATTGATAAATGGGGTCCAGCATATGTGAAATTAATCTATTTGATTGTTTTTTAATGCTATTTGTCTTTCTGTTATATAGTCAGATAGTAGAAGGTGCCACTGGGATGTTGAGAGGTTATTTCTGTCTTTCCAGTTTAGGAGGATTGTCTTTTTAGCAATTGTTAAAGCGACCAGTATGGGTTGCTCATATTTCAGTAGTTCATATTTGACTAGCTGTTATCAGGGAGAGGTGGATGACACTGACCGGCAGAGCTCCAATTTCTAACAAGGCCAATATCGGTTAGCTATATCGGCAAATCAATCTATTGTCTAAAGTGAAGTTGAAACTATGCAGTTGGAATAGGGACTGTTTGTGTCCTCTTGCATGCAATGTAGAGGCCGGGAGAACCTGACAATCTTCTCAGTGATGGTCTCATTTGTTTACGGTAATTGCACTAATGTTTCAGAAGTAATGTGGTATTGATTTAGTGATGTTAAAATGCTAAACATAGCACCTTTAACCAGCAACCGTAGATCTGTCTGTCCACCATCGACAATCGTCTACACCTCTATGTCTGAACAACCTTGTGTACTCCGGACTTTGCACTCTATGACACTTCTCAGCCTTAGGAAAGTATGACTCTCCACTTTCTTGCTCGAATGGAGATAGTTATTGGATGTTTAATGTGTATATGTAGGTCCTGTAAAATCCCCTTTATGGGCCTTTAAGAAAATAGAGGAAGTTTTTCCATGTCTTGCTTGTTTCTTTATCATAATCCTCTAATCTTCTAGTTAACATAATTTCATATTAAGTTATTTTAATCAATAGATCCATCCATTATGTGAAAAGTGGTGCTTTTGTATTTGTCCAATATTTAAGGACCAACCTTGGTGTTGTTATAATGCCCAAACACAATATTTTAAACTGTACTCTGTTGATTCCCTTAACTTTGGATTTGTCAGATAAAAGGCAACGTCTAGGTGTTACCTTTTAGCTTGGAAAAACCAAGGCTCTCTTCCATAATCCCCAATGTTTTTTCCCATAACAGGTGCACCACTGAATTAATTTAATATAATGGCGCACACTCTGTTACGAGTGGTACATTGCTCTGTTGTTGCTGTATGATGATATATCCCTGAAATTCAACTTTAAAATACTAATCCAGTGCTCTGTATGATCATACCCAGGATGACAATCTGGGAATACAGGTACATTGTGAATGTGAATCTTGTTACTGGTAGAGGAACTCCAAACGAACACCCTTGATCTTTTTTCCCCTGACAAAAAGCATCAGCCAGACCTTTTTTGTGGTGTTGGCACAGAACTAAAATGAAGTGACAAAGTGTCTGACAGAGGTCTAGACAGATGAGATAGTGTTGTTACAGTGGTACATGGCTCTGTTTGGGAGTGAGTAAGAAAAAAAACAAAAAACTTTCATTTAGGTGAGGCCAGAGGCGTTGTTAGGATCTTGAAACATTGGGGGCTTAGCCCAGCCCAGAAATCTTTAGATTTTCACCCGATAATTGCACCATTTTCAAGTTATTTCAGAGTAAAATGAATGCAAGATGTGAGACACTGTGCTCTACCAAAAGGTTCCGGTCAGGTGCGTCGGCTGGCTTTCACAACATGAAATCAAAAGAAACAAAATGAGTGCAATCTGAGTTCTCATTCAACTTTGTTATTATTTTTATTTTCAGCAGCACGAGTAAAACCCGAAGAAAAAATAAGAGCCTTGACGTTGGTGAAGCAGTCATATGCTAGATTGTATGTTGCCAATGCTTTGTTCAGTTTTGAAAAATTGACCAACCCTGGTCTCATAGCTTCTGCTTCTATTGTGTGACAAGGGCTCCTTTTGAACTGTGACAAACTGTGTTAACTGTGTCTTGTCTATCTGATCCTCTCCTCTTCTTCACCTCTCCAGTAGCTCTTTTGGTGTCTCATCTGTCTGTCGCACTCCTCCTCTCCTCTGCTCTCTCCTCCTGTTCTCTTCTCCTCTCTCATGTCCCGGTCATAAGGACCCTCATAGGACCCTGGGAGTGTAGAACTGGGGAACATAGGACCCTGGGAACATAGGACCCTTTGTCATGTTCCCATTATGTGCCATAGAAATCTGGGGAACATAGGACCCTGGGAACATAGGAATGACTCCTCTTCACCAGCCTGAGCTTGTAGATGAGGCAGTGGCACTCTGAGTCCTGACTCATCTGCTGCGGCAGCAACAGGAGATAACTCTTCCTCCACCTCCTCCTCCCCTTCTTTTTGCAAAAGTTTCTTATATCCATAGCCTTCAAGTCTTGCCTTAGTGAATTAGCTAGCAGCTACCACCAGATGATCTGCTGCTTGAATGACACACAGAGGACCCAAAACGTACTTGCGTTTTTGAACGATATCATATTATTTTCAAGGGCTTTAATGCATGATCGGAATGACAGATGAATAGATCCAGGGCTATTTTTTATTAGCCTAGTCTTATTTTTATACAATTTTTTTTTTTTTTTTAGATCCGGGGCTATTCATAAAACATTCGGGGCTGTAGCCTCGGACACCCAGGCCTAACGACGCCGCTGGGTGAGACATTGCCATCACCAACCCATTTGCTAAGAAACTTGTACAAAGATGAGCAAATGGTTTCCAATGTTTTAACCTTTATTTATACCAGGGGAAGTTGGCAGAGATTCTTGCTCTTTTCCCAGCAACACCCTGCTTTACATTCTTACAGTTCCACACATTCACACTGGGAGCTGACCAGTACAACCACAGTCTGACGCTGGTGGACACTGCAGTCTTGCTCAAGAGCGTCTCTGCACTGCAGTAATTACTGAGGGAGGGAGAGTGTTACTCATTCACTTTCCCCACCCAGTCCTAGGATTCGACCCGGTGATCTTCGGGTCAAAAGCCTGCTTCTTGAATGAATCTAATGACAGCGCTAGTGCTGTGTGGAATCGGGAAGGAGACAAAAGAACGAGTGTGTAGGTGGAAGGTGGTGGGGTCGTGGTCAGACTGACTGCTGAAATGAATGAAATTAAACGGAGAGACAACGGCGACTTACGGAGTCGTGACACATGGTAGTGGGAGATTACATAATTACATTGTTTTTCTCCTCTCTTGGGCAATTGTATAAAACGAGTCATGGTTAAAATTAGGCTATTTACCACGTTTTAACCTTTATTTAGGCACACATGCTGACTGATCCTAGTGGTTAGAGAGGCTGTCCTGTAACCAGAAAGTCTCAGGTTTGATCCTTGTAACGGTCAATGGGTCCAACAAGAGTTCCGGTTGAAGTGCCCTTGAGCAGCCCACTGAATCCCTATGTGCTCACTTATTGTAAGTCACTCCTTTATTACCTTTATTTATCCCAGGGAAAGTTGGCAGAGATTCTTGCTCTTTTCCCAGCGACACCCTTGCTTTACATTCTTACAGTTCCACACATTCACACTGGGAGCTGACCAGTGCAACCACAGTCTTCTCCTGGTGGCCACTGAGCAGCTCCACTGCAGCAGTTGTGGGAGTTAAGTGCCTTGCTCATAAGAACTTCACAGCTGGGCACTAATGATGGCACATGGATAGATATAGAACATGAATTACTCAGTGAAACACAAACTCTTGAAAGCAGAGGCGTCACTTCGGCATACATTCGCAGGACGTGTCAAAGCAACATGATACGTAAATGTTGAGAGACCGTCCCTTACAGAAAAGTCTCATGTGAAACGTACGATTTTATTGGCGAGTGTCTTTTGCGCCAACATTACCTCCGCCAAGGAGGTTATGTTTTCGGTGCCGTTTGTCTGTTTGTTTGTCTGTTAGCAGGATTACGGAAAAACTACTGGCCTGATTTTCATGAAATTTCGTGGAAGGGTGCAGCATGGGCCAAGGAAGAACCCATTAAATTTTGGAGCGGATCCAGATCCGACTCACGAACAAGCAAAAATAGCACAAACCTTGGCGGAGGTCTGCCCTCTCCGAGTGCCCTTCTAGTTACATTATATTTTTTTGACTGCGTTGGACTGTCGTGACTACGCAGCTGGGCTCTGTCCTCACTCTCAACAATGAAGTACGTCAAACGTATGCATGTTGAGTAGGAGGTGTTACGCCTACAAGAAATAATACGATTTCAAATGTAGAATGTAGTGAATGCATAAATGCAGACATTAAGGTGTATCAATACTTCAGACAGAAGAGGTTCATCCGAGGAAAATATTTGCCACACCATTTTGGGCAGTTCAATTTGCCATTTTCACGCTTTGCTGCACATGAAATTATTTCTTACTTGTTCGCCTTCCTCTGGCCCGGCGAATACAATATCCATTGTTATCGGTGAGTCACACCTTCCATTCACATCTATTCAAGCCTGTCTGCTCAGCTGGGTGGAGGGTCATTCTGGTGTTCAACTGTCTGCAACCCATTTTTTTCCAAAGACTGGGCAAACAAGTGAGGGTGCTCTCTGTTTCAGTTCACTTGTCCCCCACACCCCCCCACCCACCACCTTCATATCCTTTCTTCTCCTTTTCTTCCCATTCTCTTTCCCTTTTCGCCTCTTTCCTCTCTGCAGCCCTCCTTCTATATCAATTTACACCCCCCCAACTCTCTCTCCACTACATTCTCCCTCAATCTTGGTTGAAATTCACATGGCTAAATGGCTCCATCTAGCAGTACAACCACAGTACTACACCTAACGAAAGGTCATAGGGAATGGGATATTCCTTTCAGAGAATGGTTTCACTCTCCTACACATCATACATTGTGTGGTCTGGAACCGACTTGAACTAGGGTTTCCAGTCTACTTGGGCTTACATTCAGACTGAATGGCCATTTCGTTACCACTCCATTATTCAGCCTGAGATTGCTTCCTGTTTCCTGTGTCACTCGACAAAATCTGTAGAGTGGGCAGGACAAAATTCAGGAGTCTGAAACCAGGCCACTTACTGGACACTTGGAACTAAAAGCTGAAAGGTCAAAACAAAAACAAGTGCAGTAGTAGATGTGCATCGGACATGTTTGTGTGCAGACACTGAATAGAACAAATTTAAGATTTATTTATACAGTATTTAATATAAAATGATGGTATATCTCACATAAAATTTGGCACTTGTACAACACTGCAACAGTACAATAGGCTTAAAGCCATATTTCCCTTTGGCAGAACTTTTTCACTTTATAGCGCACATATTTATATAGGAGTAGAATTTAAAAATCACACTTTGAATAGTTAAAATAACATGCCAAAGAAAAAGCCTGATCCTTGGGACAGCTAAAGCTGGATACTTTATCCTCCTGAACTCCTACAGTACAGAGGTCTGTATGCTGAAAAGTGAAAATATTCTACCCAAGTGAAACATCACTTTAAGTAATGGATAGCACCTGTCGAAATGTAGCTTAATCTTAAAGGAATAGTTCACCCAAAAATGAAAATTCTGTCATTATCTACTCACCCTCATGCCAGTTGAAACAGGTGAAGTTTGTTGAAGTCAGTGGGGTCCGGTGCTTCAGAGTTCCAAAAAGGGAAAACAATTACTAAAAATCTACTCCAAACTCGTGCAGCATAATCCAAGTCTTCTGAAGCCAAACGATTGCATTGTGAGTGAAAAAGACCTACTGTATATTTACACCAAATCTTCACTACAGCTGATTGATTTCATTTGCAATGAAATAATGGTGTAATATAGGTCTTTCTACTCACAGTAGGATTGTTTGGCTTCAGAAGACTTTGATTATGCCACACAAGCTGTATGGAGTCATTTTATAGTAATTGTTTAGAACTCGAAAGAACCGGTCCCCATTGACTTAAGTTGTTTTGGAGAAGGCTGCTACAAAGTTGTGATGGCAACCTCCCTGTGTGTTATATGGACAAACTAATTTCTCCTGTGTTTCAACTGGCATGAGGGTGAGTAGATGATGACAGAATTTTCATTTTTGGTTGAACCATTCCTTTAAAAACCTGGCACTGTATAAAAAGAGTAAAAAATATGCAAAAATGGCTGTGATACACATTGGGCCATGTAAAAGGGTACATCCCACGTATATGATACATTATAACACTCAGAGTCAAGTTTAAGTAAAAGTTTCCCGGCAGCAAAAAATCCCATATATTCAATGCAACAATGCTGAGACAGCTCCCTCTGCAATGTTGTCTAGCAGCCTCGTCCAAAAAGTTGCCCTCTGTACCTGTCTGGTGTAGCATTTCCCATGAATACCATTACAATAACCAGGACTGGTGGTTAGGAAATTGACTTTCAGGTTTCGCTACCTATCACATCCTGAACACAGAGTGTTGGCAGTAAAGTAGTGGTAACTCAAAAGGTTGGTAAACTATGACCTCCAATCAGTGATCATATAGGCAAATAACCACCAGTTTGAACAAAAATCAACTATATTTTCAGAAAAGCGTTAAATTATGTTTTCTTTCTCCTTAAAAGACCCTGTCTTCATATAACTTACATTAGTTTGATACTACTTTCTATGGTGTGTATTATGAATTTATGGGTAACACTTTACAATAAGGGTCACTAAGTTAAGGGTTAGTTAATGCTTAATAAGCATTAGCTAACCCTTAATTAACAGTTAACTAATGTGTCTGGTGATCATTTACTAATGGTGTTCATGTTAACTAAGGTATTCATTTATACATTATTTAATAGTCATCTTTATAAACTATTAAATAATGTATAAATTAATACCTTAGTTAACATGAACACCATTAGTAAATTACACATTAATTAACTGCTAATTAAGGGTTAGTTCATGCTTATTAAGCATGAACTAACCCTCATTAAGCATTAACTAACCCTTAACTTAGTGACCCTTATTGTAAAGTGTTACTGTGGATTCACCCTCCTCTATATCCCTGGCTGTAGCCCTGGGTGCCATAATCAACGCTACCACTTTCTTAAGCTATAAAGCACAGCTTTCCAGCACATTTCATAATGCATAATCATGCTTTATGCAAAATATTTTTTACTGCAATAAGTGGGCAGATACAGACATAAATATTCCCAAGATTTGGGATTCCCTAAAAACACTGGGCAGTGGGGGTTGCATTCAAAATGTCATTCAGAGTATATTCTAATGACATGCTTTCAAAATGTTTCATATATGGTTCATACTTATATTTTGCCTCTGCTGTCCAAGCATTATTATTTTTCAGAATATCTGCTATCTGATCATTTTTCCTATAACTTTAACAGACTACACTTACCATGTTTTGAAAAATGACTATTGTAATCCAGTTACAAATAATCCATCACTTTCCCACCATAGCCACTATTAACCACTCTGTTTACTTGAACCAATACATGTAGTTGGACTGGATGGCTGGGAAGCACATATTGTTGCTGCAGGAGCCTCCATAGCTGGATGGGCAGGCTGAACAAGGAATACCCACTCGATATGGGGCTTCTCCTATCCAGTTTCCCCTGGTGAGAAGAAAAAAATTATTTGCAAGATGGAACCCTGTTCTCTAAAATTAATTCCTTTTTTAGAGTCATGTGGGCCTGGTTTGCTGGTTAGGCAGACAGATAGGCATCGAGGGATTCAGTTCTTGTTTGACTGAATAATAGAAAAGGCAAAATGAGGGATATGGACAAAGGACTTCGATTATATAAATAGTGTCAGTGTCAGGTGTGGCAGCTCCAATATATCAGAAATGTCACCCATTCTGTACTTTTCATGCAAATAGACCCTATACACAAGATCCCATTTACCTCGTATTAAAAAGTGATCTGTATCTGGATGACATCACCATGGGTGATGATGACGTTGAGCAATTACCATACCGTACCATTAAGGCTAAGTCCAGTCCGTGCCCTTTGCTGCATGTCATCCCCTCTCTCTGCCCTGTCTTTCCTGTCTCTCTCTCCTCTGACTGTACAATAAAGCAGAAATGCCCCAAAAAAAATCTTTGAAAAAAAAACAACGTCCTCTTCACTACTGGTAGCAACAATGTCATCATCTTCGCAGGTAGACACGTCATCATCCCTGCTGGTAGAAACGTCTTCAACATCACCACGGGTAGAAACAACATCATCGTCACCACGGGGAGAGACAACTTCTCATCACCTCTGGTAGAAACAATGCCATCATCATCGCTGTTAGAAACATCATCATCATCAGCGTAGGTAGAAACAACATCCTCATCATCACGAGTAAAAAGGTATTATCGTCAACTTGAGATGCGAGAATGGAGTCGGAGTTGAGAGACGACGTCTCATATGCAGATATCTGTTTATAGAGATTAGCCGAAATGTCGTCTGGACCTAAAACACCTACAAAAAGTAGCGATGTTTGTGTATTGCGTGGAGAAACGTTTCATTCTCGCGTCTAAAGTTGCTAATCGGACTGTAAACAATGACCGGCGCACGGAAGAGGAAGTCTTGGCCCGGATGTCCGCTGGCTCCACCGGAAACCCCGAAATATTGGCCGTCGCCCCCAGAGTCTAATCGCCGTCAGACCGATAGACGATGGGTTCTGAGATTGATCACAGCCGGACTATTTTTAGGTTGATTTTGTGGCATTTCTGCTTTTTTGTCGTGAAACCTCACAGAGACAGATACAAAAAGCACAAACATACTTAGGTGAGTAGTTGCAGACGAGGAAGGTGGCCTCTCTCCACAGTGTTCCCCACACCAACATGTTATAGCAGGTCTGGATGGCACAGCCCACTCTGGTGGTCGATGCCCACACCATCTAAAGCAAATTACAAAAAACGTTTTCTCAGCATTGTACTGTTATCTTTGCACTTCAATACATTCATTTATATAATTGTCAAAAAATATATACAGATTAACATTCAATCAGACAACAGAAATTGGGTATCCACATAGATGTCATGTGAACACAACACTGAGGCCCAGATTCACAAAAGGTTTGCAAAGCGAAAAGTGTACACTATATCACCACTAACCATGCACAATGAGTGGAAAGCTGTCTAATCAAGCACTGGTCAAAAAATAAAGCTTCTTTGTGCCTGCTATGATGAAGCATATGCAAACAATATGTAAATATTGTTTTACCCACATAACATTTACTTGTAGGTGAGGCCATTCGAATCGAGATTATGCGACACCAACTCCCTCAAATTACTGTAATACATGTAAGATCCTTTGGAAGGTGGCAGACAAAGACTTTGCCCAAAGAGTTTGTCCATTAAGATTGGCTGCTATCAATATTGCAAGATGCAGTATCGTCGCCAGCAAGTTGGACAACAAGGGAAATGGTTTTCTATCCTCGAATCTCAGATCACATCAGAGAACGCTCCAATTTTAAAGGGGCTTTAGGGTGCAAGGGTGTCTGCCTTGGTGGATTAGTCTTACAGCTGAAGCAATTTGTACTTGTAATTGGTGACAAAGTGGGCTATTTGCTTGCCCAGTGCTCTTTTCACAGGCTTGTTAATGCTACAATGTGATCTGCATACATTTCTTAGTGAATAAGTCTACAGAATAACACCATATTTGCACATCCTGACAATCAGAAGGGGAATCCCCAATCTGAGGTTTGGTCAGGACCGATGCTCACCCGAGATTATTTGGTAGTGTGAGGAGTTTAAAAATTCAATTGTAACCATTAATGTACATATTATATTGACTGAAGCAAGATTGCGTGAGTTCCCACAAGATCAGAGGTCTTGATGTCAGTGACGTTTCAGAAATACTTACCTGTGTGTAGTGTGTACACATGGGCCCATAGCAGTGCATGGGGCACCTGGGGTTGCAGAAGCGAGGGTAAGGGAACACATAGTCATTCACTTCATCATACCATGGTTTGACCAGCTGCAGAATGGAGCGATAGCTGTGGTAAAGAGAGAATGGAGGGTTGGTACTGGGGACATAATGATGAATGTCATTGCCTGGACTATAGACTATGCAATATACACTTATAGACTACACTGGTTGTCTATGGGAAACCCTTAGCCTGAATTTATTCTATTGCGACATTTTGATCAGATTTCACACATGTATGCATGAATTTGCTTTATTATGATTTGTATTCTTATTTTTCTTATTATTATTATCCTGGGTCTCAATGGAGAGTTTTAGGGGAGAGTTTCAGAGGATTTTCCACCCTGACAAGAATACAATTCAGAAACACTGAATATTTTTCTAATTTTTTGGGATGAAAATCAAGTCAAATTTAAAGATACTGAATATCGGCACAGAATATCAACTATTATCAGCTTCAATCTAAAATTATCAGTATTGTTATCAGCCTTCAAAAACCTATATTGGTCAAACCCTATCCGCAAGTATGAGCCACAAGGTTCCTACACATTTTCAATTAAAAATTCTGTACATTTTCCAGACCTTGATTTGTTTTGAAGAGTTGGTCTGGTGTTCAATATCATTTACGCAGATAGGCATCTTGCCCCTGCTAACTAGGTCATATCACTGTATAGATGAAGATTGTTCTTCACAGCGACAAATATCACAATATGTGAGATGATTGGCAGGGTTCCTACACGGTTTCCATTTTAAAATTCCATATTTTTCCCAGACCCTATGTTCTTGACTGGATTTGATTTTGGTGGGTATTTGATATAATGCATGCTGACAGCGGCTGGGTAATAAGAGCGTCCCTCTATCTGAACATTATTCTTCACATCAACACAAACTGTGGACTCAAAGTGGCTCTACAACAACATAAAAGCTAGAATTATGTGTGTATCGGACCTGAACCGCAACATTTTCCATACTTTTCCGGACATTTTTTCAAATTCCCAAACTATTCAATTCCATGTGCCCTATGTGTGTGTGTGTGTTTAGGTGTGTATTCTACCGACCCTCCCGTCCTGACAGACAGGTTCTGTCCGTAGAACTGCAGCAGGTAAGCAGGTCCATGTTCCCACAGACAGGTAGCAGCCCAGGCTTCAGCGGTCCTGGCCAAATCATTGTCCCATACCTGTCAAGATCAAGAGTTTTCCAAAAGAGAGAGGGATAAAGTCTCAATAGGTATGAAGAATGGTGCCCCCTGTTGATGAAACACTGTCGCCCCACTATTGGTTTTGGTTATTAGGTCAGTGATTCTCAACCTTTTTCATATCAAGGACCCCTAATTTAGTCCACATTAGGGCCACGGACCCCCATTTGATGAGATTTTGTCTCTCGGACCCAAATCTGAGAATATTTTTATTGTCAGATATGATTTTGTTCAGAATTCCATGACTATCTGTATTGTAGGTGGAGGGATAGCAGTGAAACTATGATCAAAATAGTCATTCTTCTACATTCATAATAGTGAAGTTAAACAATTGATCAATTTGCTGGGGACCCCCTGGAACCCCCTCTAGGACCCCTGGTGGTCCCCGGACCCCATATTGAGAACAACTATATTAGGTGCTGTGGAGGAGCACCTATAACTATAAGTGCCGGGCTCTGTGTGGGCGTTCGTTTGTGTGTAATGCTTTTTGCAATGCGCTGATCTTAGGGAAATTATGCATTGTTTATTGCTCTTCAAAACTGAGACATTTTAAGTCCAATTATCTTACTGCATTATCAATATTTCAATAACCTTTAACCTATTTAATGATTTGTGTGTCTAAAAACAGGTTCCTTGTTTCATTATTTCGTTGAAACGAAATTATGATGTTATTGTGAAACATGCAGAATTCTGTAAAAAATTATTGATGATGATATATTACATGCAGGTAAACAACACTGTTGTAACACATTCATAAGTATGAGTGGTTGGTGTCTATTCTAATTGGTCTGATATTTGGCAATATCACCACACATGGCAAAGTACCAAATCAAAGGTCAACTACACTTATTCAATCTTCCCAGCACACTAAACTCAGTGTCAACATTTTATAAAAAGTTTTTATTCAGACAAAATGGATGCTGTGAAATTTTATGGTTGATCTGCAGAGGGACAGATAAGAGAAGAGAAGAGGCAAAAAAGTTGAAAATTCATTAAGATTGGTAGAAGCTGAAACTTTTAAAAAGACACCACCTGATCAACCTATTTACTATGAGCGCATACATGTAAACAGCATTTACACACACACATGCATGCAAATACTCACAAATACACACACAGAAACACACTTTGAGCAGACCAGCTGACTGATGCTGGGCCCTGCACCTTACAATGAAATAGATTATCCATGGTATTTCCTGCCTACTGAATATCGTGTGTGGTACTGAATTATTTTGTGTGGTATCGTTGTTGGTGATGTATTTATTGTGTATTGTGTTACTGTGTACCCCTGGTGATGTGTCTGTATGTTGTATGCACTCTACTGCAAAGGTCATTTCTCCCTGGGGATAATAAAGTTAATGTAATGTAATGTGGTAAACAGCAAGTCAGTGCATCAACCAAGCTGTTAGGGCCCCTATGGTAGAAAAAACACATATTTCCTTGTGGAAGCATGGAAGTGTCCCATTAGAAAAAAAAGCGAGGGTCTTTTGTTCTACGAGGGTGCCCTACAGTAGAAAAAAAACATGCTTCATTTTTGCCCAGGTCACAAAAGATGGGTATTTGAGCTGCCCCTCTGGTGTGAAGTTACGGCAAAAATGAAGCATGGAAGGGCTCAACCGGTAGAGTGCATATGATTAAGATGAAGTCCTCATCACAGTGGAATGGGTTTGATAATGCCCGTGACCTTTGCTGCATGTCATCTCCCCTCTCTGCCCTGTCTTTCCTGTCCTTAAGCAAAAAAAAAAAAAAACTTTAAAAAATAAGGCACTCACAGCAAAAAGGCAAAAAGGGGCAGGGGCAGTTGCCCCCCGCCCCCCTCTGTGCACGCCACTGCCCTCAGGCAAGTATATATTCCGCACTCCCCTATGGAGAAACCAGCACACCAAACTCCATTGAAAAATCTGGCTATTTTATGAGGCATTTATCGGCAAACACAGCCTACAGTAGAACATAACTTAAGACGTTTTTACGAATCGATAGGGTCTCCAGTTACATTCGGGATATAAATGATACTCCAAGCGGCACATTACATCAATATAATATTATTAATAACCTAGTGCTTCACACTCCTCGCTACCGCCCAACACAGTGTGTTTTGGTGTTACAAGACAGTGTGGATAACATGCAAGCCGACTCTAAAAGTTAAAATTTTATTGAAATGTGTACTGTTGGCTTATTGAATGTATGCCGAATTGAAGACTGGCATCTAATAATTAGCATGACACTCTCCATATGAGTTACTCATCAGTAACACTGTGCCATGGCGGAAAAATACGAGATTGAATGCGTTAACAACTTCAACACCAACACATTTCCCGCTCCAAAACATAGCCTAGAAGACAAAAACCGTTTCTCTTACCATATACTCCATATTCGCTGCAGGTGGGAAGACGTTTGCTCTCACTTTGTTGTGGTAGTCCAGGATGGCAACCATGTCGCTTTGAGTTATGAACCGTTTCCTCCGTGTTCTGTGGATGCTCGGCGACCCGCTGGGTTTAATGACATGAATTAAATTGATATCGGAAAGGTTTCCCGTCGCCGGAGACTCCGTGGGGCTGATAACCCATCCATTTACTCCGCACAGGAGGAACAAACAGGACAACAAATACACGTCTCTCATATTTACCCCTTGGAAATACCCATCAAACATGCAGGGGGGAAAAGGCTAGTCAACGGATGGCAAAGTGAAATGTCTTTGCCTTGGAGAATGTGTCGACTTTTTGTCTCTTAGAGATATTTAGTTGCTCTACATTGAAACTTTATATGATTGAGTAGCCTTTAAAGGTGACTGGGTTCAGCCCCCAGTGTCGAGCCAGCCAGAAAAAAAAAAAACTGTTAGAACTTTCAAAATAAAACCCCCATGAACACAACGAGTAGCCCAATACATTGTACAGAAGTGAAAATAAAGAATGCAAACCAGTAATCCCTTAAAATACCCTTACATTTACATTATTTCATGCAAAATCCCCTTAAAATGAGTTAAGGGAGTTATTAGTGGAGGAGACCCCATCAAAACCTCCTTAATGTTTGACTGCTTAGGCTACTTTCTAATTTAAGCTAAAATTCAGGGAGACAGGAACTTCCCATTAATAACTCATTAATAACCTGTAAACCATGCACAAAAGGCATAACAAAAATCCCTTAATTTCTAGTGTTTCCATGAACCAACCCATGAATAAATCCCTTATAAACCCATGATACTAACCTTACTTTTCTAAAGCTGTTATTTTTAATGGATAATTCGTGTTTACGTAATGAGAAATTAAGGACATTTCAGTGATAAAGTTAAGGGGTTTGGTTTCATAGTGTTTAAGGAGGAATCTTAATAAATTAATAAAACTTTCACACATAAATTCCACATCTGTTACACAAAACTGCTTCACTAGCTCAATGTAGCCTGGTTGTAAGTAAAATATTTGCTCCTGATAAACACATCTTGCGCCGTGTGAAAAAATAATTTGCCTCCTTACACAAATGTGTTCCAGTTCTATTATTCAGTTTACATTATGGCAGTTTCACCTTACCTCTTCTGTATACACATTTGTCTTCTGTCAGCAGAGAGGGGGAACAAGTGGCAAGACAGTGACACTACCACTAAGGGACACAATGGGTCGCCAAATTCATCAATTTTCGAATCCTACTGGTACATGTCTTTGTTACATGTCTCTTTAAGTGATTTTTTTCTGACCACTAGAGGGCCATAGAAACCGCAACACATTTTGTAAACACACACAGCAAAGCTACTGGGCAACGGAAGCCCTTAAGGACAAACCGTGCATGAAGGCTAATGGCTAAAATAAACGTACCTACGGAGAAATATCGCCAGTTACCAGTCTCACTTTGCCAGATTTTTCTCCCGCTGAAGGTTACATGTCCCACAGTGACAAGTGAAGAGGTAGGTAGCAATTTGTTTATATCATTACGTCTCACGGAAATCTCCACATAGCACACGTTAGTTTCAGGATTGGTTACAGGGTATTGCAGGAAATTCAGTCGGAAGAATTTCCAAGCTACTACCAAAGTTCAACATCACTTTAAGATTAAATGGTTGGTTATTGTGCACAACTAGATCAAACAGTTCCCTCAGGATTCCACTACCAAGTGTTGACTGCAGGCTTTTCCCGACTGCAGGCTAGCTAGCTACTTTGAGGTTTGCACGGACGAATTCAGCTTACTTTCTTCCCAATCGTCCTCCTCTGACGACCGTTCATAATTAAGGTCAAATGTATCCATATTTACGCTGTCACTACTAGGTGCGAATGAAGTTCAAGTTTTGTGTAGCCTAATCAAGGTTAATTAGAACACCTGTGAAGCGGAGTGATACATACAGTAAAAAGTCCCAGTGCTGTTATACTGTATATCAGCACTCATGGAATGCCTCTTGTCCAATCAAATTACTCGACCGGAACTAACTGTTGACTAACTGAGACTGACAGTAACAACAGGAGAGGGTGAAAGAAGATATTTGAACTCATGCTTTATGATTCCACTGCATGGTATACACCCTCACCTATTAAACCAGGAGGACAGTCATGCATTGGAGGGCTATCAGAGGGACAGGAGGCAGTGTCCTACTTGTTTGGACAAGCTATGAAAAGTCTCTGTATTCCCTGTACAATGCAAACTTTTCCCTAAACCCATATGTTTTCCTTTCTCCTCTGAGGCCACACTTAAACCTCCTTGCCCTTATTTAGATTTGGCTCAAGATACCAAAGGCCTCCAACATGACGTAGTGTGTATACATATGAAAAAAATAAAAATCTACTCCACACAGCCAAACTTGGCCACAGTTGAACTGTGAGGGGCTGGGAAGGCTTGATTGTAGCTGTGCAGAGCTGGTCCAGCGTTTACAACAAGAAGTCATTCGATACCTCAGGTCATTATCAAGGTCTCCTTTGCCGTGAGGGTGTTGTCAGCTTCACTGTACCGCGGAGATTGCACTTGTTGCGATGTGGCTCGGTCCAGAGGGGTTTTCCCCCTTCTGGCCGGTATCTCTGCCAAGAAGAAAAAAAAACAACAACCTCTAAATGGACCATAATTTTCCTTGGCAAGTTCGTGAAGAAATTAAAGCTGAGTGATTCACAAGCTGCTGTTGTCATCCAGAGGAGCTGAGTCGGTGTCTCTGGAGAATAGGCACTTGTCCAACAAAGGCTGTACAAGGCTAGTAGAATAGAATAGAATAGAATAGAATAGTGTTTGTCATGCTTGAGGAGCATAGTTATTTAACAAATACAGATTCTTCTCACTTCCCAGTTTATTTGGATGTGATTTCAGCTGTCTGGCTCCCCAGTTGGTCAGCTGCCTTCATCCCTTCTATGGAGAGTATAGTTAACGTTAGCAAACATAGCTTATAGAATACTACATGCATACATAGAAGCACTGCTGATGAAACGTGTGCTTTATTAATACATGCTAGAGTGTTGTCTTATTAAATGTGATCTGAGCTCTCTGGCCCCCTGCCATTAGCTGCCTGTATCTCTTCTATGGAGATTACAATAATGTTACAGTGGTTGGTAACTGTTGGCTTCTCAAAAGTTGCCAGATGATGTCATTTGCTAATTTGCATATGAATATATGTTCATAGAAGTGTAGAACTGTGAGCAAGGAATGGACAAGAACTCCTACTCTGTGTAGGAGTGACGTATCTCACAAAGAGGGAAAAGGGGGCGGGGGGGAGCATCCGTGTCCAATCAAGGCAGCAATGGATAGAGAAGAGCAGATGCTCCGTGGTACCCTCTCAACCCACATGACTATATTCGTATTCTGGTTGCCCTGTCTGCACTGGGCTCTTGAAGTCCACAATAAACCATCTACCTATTGACACGATCAGTGTGTGTGGTGGAGGGGCTGGAACTGTGTGGGCAACATCAATCGCTAGTTAGGGATCAAATTCAGAACTGTTAAGACCAGAAGACCAGAGATCACATCAGTGAAGTAGCAATCTCGGAACCCATCATCTATCGGTCTGACGACGATTAGACTCTGGGGGCGTTGACTCTTGGACTCTTGGAGTTGAGAGACGACGTCTCATATGCAGATATCTGTTTATAGAGATTAGCCGAAATGTCGTCTGGACCTAAAAAACTTGTGAAACAATCCGGTCGTGGACGTCGTCTCTCAACTCCAATTCCATTATCGTGTCTCAAGTTGCTAATCGGACTGTAAACAATGACCGGCGCACGGAAGAGGAAGTCTTGGCCCGGATGTCCGCTGGCTACACCGGAAACCCCAAAATATTGGCCATCGCCCCTAGAGTCTAATCGTCGTCAGACCGATAGACGATGGGTTCCGTGAAGTAGTAGAACAACCATTAGCTAAATGATGGAAGTTTTTTGATGACCAGAACTCACTGACCACCATTCACCATTCTGCAGCGTCTGACTGAGCAGTGGTCCACAGTGAGTTCCCACATCAAGGTTCTACTTCAAAGAACCACCCACTCTTCCAAAACCAGTTATTGAACTACTATGGTTTTGGGTTGACGCATGTAAAGATCACAACTGTGTTAGAATAACCCGGCTAAGCTCACACTCCAATTATGAGAAATCCAATCTCGGAACCCATCGTCTATCGGTCTTACGACGATGAGACTCTGGGGGCGATGGCCAATATTTCGGGGTTTCCGGTGTAGCCAGCGGACATCTGGGCCAAGACTTCCTCTTCCGTGCGCCGGTCATTGTTTACAGTCCAATTAGCAACTTGAGAGCGACGAGTCGAACGTTTCTCCACACAATACACAAACATCGATACTTTTTGTAGGTGTTTTAGGTCCAGACGATATTTCGGCTAATCTCTATAAACAGATATCTGCATATGAGACGTCGTCTCTCAACTCAAACTCCATTCTCGCCTCTCAAGTTGCTAATCGGACTGTAAACAATGACCGGCACACGGAAGAGGAAGTCTTGGCCCGGATGTCCACTGGCTACACTGGAAACCCCAAAGTATTGGCCATCGCCGAGTCTAATCGTCATCAGACTGATCGACGATGGGTTCCGAGATTGTGAGAAACCTGGTTAAGATGCCTGGTTAGTCCAATGTGGTATGGAAACACCTTCCTGCTCTCACGTTTGGTTTTCACCATCTGAAACTCAGAATCGTACAGCATTATGAGTACATTTTGATGTTACAGCTGGGTCTTAGCAGCACTAAATTACAAATTGCCCCAGTTCATTTCTGATGTCTGTCACTGGCAAGAAATCTAAGAGTGAAATACAAAATGTTGTCCTTACCAGCTGGATTCATCAATGATGGTTGAACCTGCTGCAAAAATATATTTTTTCACCATCTCCACCCTTACCAGCCACTAAGAAGAGTAACATTTATAGGATTTCGGGGTAATGAGGTCCCTGAAAATGTCTAAAAATTCAAACAGTTTTCAATTGCTGCCACTTGGGGCCGCCACAGTGTGAAGGTGCCTAATGCAGCTTTAACAAGGGATTTTCATTTATTTCCCCTCTATTAGAAGTAAGCTACTATTGCTCAGCCAAAGAGGGAGGGGGAACACTATGTTAACTGGTTTATTGATGGTAACAGGGAGACTCAATTACAGAGTATCAAAGGCTCATTGAAATGGTTTCACCTGAATAAGACCTTAACCAGAGTATGGACAATATATAGAAATACATAGAAACATAACATGTCTATTGGAAGTTGGTCTACATCACACCCACTTGCTCTGATTTATCAGAAGCCAGTGCAGTGCTATTGAAATATCTCATAGAATTATGGTCCAGATCATTGTGGGACTTGAGATCAACTCTTACAGAGATTGCGCAACTCCTGGACACCCTACCCTTTGCCACATGTCACTAAGTCATTTGGTGACTCACTTTTTAAATTCAACACTTTCTGTAACTGTCTCCTATCTGAACACCCAAGAACACTTCTACTTTATATCTTTTATTGTTTAGAATTTAGGCCTAAATGTTAGTTTATGTCAGTTGTACATGCAATTCAGTGGGGATGCTGCCATGTGTAAATACACCATTCTTCTCAAATGATTACCCAGTTTGACTCTGTGATTTGTAGAATGAGGAGTTAAATAGGGATAGACCTCTTGGCATGTTCCACCCTGGCTGTGTCTCTGACAGGAGGATGAAATGCTGTCGTACTGTCCACCCAAACCAGATATGTGCTCTTGTTCCTACATGCAGCTGCAAAGTCACAATAATACAGTCTAACACAATCTAATAGTAAAAACTATTGGTTTTTCACACAACTGAAGCATTTTGTTTCCTTTTCCTCAATAAGGAGACTCTCCAAGACATCTCCAACAGCTTTTACCAAAGTATCCTTACATAGTGTCTATTTGGCAGGAACTATTGCTGCATTCACATCAAACAGGAATAACCATCAAAACAACTTGACGATTAAAAACAAGAACTTGGAAGTGTTCATGCATCCAAACTCTTTAAAGCCATCAAGACGCCATGACATTAAAATTTAATGCTGACTTTGCTTGCTCATGATAATTCTTCACAGCAACAAGGGTTAGGCATTGCAATCCTCTTACTGCCTTGTTATCACCTCTCTGTGGCCAATTATGTCCATTTTTAGTAGACTGCATGATTCAAGAACCTTGGTAGAACTGCAAAAAAAAATGTATTTGCTTTGATGTTATAGTGGCTGGTGAATAGGTAAATTATTAAACTGGAAGATACACTCACAGAATCATATTGTCATAAATAATTCCTGGAAACATTATCTGAAGATCGAAGTATCTGAACCTCACTGGACTCGGAGGAGAGAGAGCAATAAACTTGAGGACATCTGGACACTCGTAAGTCTTCAACATTAGATCAGGGGTGTTTGCAAACTCAAAGTACACTTCTCACTTCCTTTTGGACTTAATGTGTACTCCACCCAATGGTATTCTTACATACTGGCACTATGACTGGCAAAAAACATTTAAATTCCACCACTTGGAGGCTTTTCAAGGTGAAAATTGAGTTGTACTGTCTGTAAAGTCCTTCACCACAAAGTATTTTTAACCACTTGGCCACTACAATCCGCAACTCATATACTTTTCTAACCTTTATTTACTCAGACAAGGTTGATTGAGTGCACTTGTTCTTTTTTCAGCAACACCAATTCATAGAGTTTTTACACATTGACAAGTGGGAGCTGCCCAGTACAACCACATTCTTCTACTATTGGCAACTGGGAGCTGCCTAGTACAACCACAGTCTTGGACACTGATCCGCTATAACTGGAGCATTTGGAGGTTCAGTGGTTCAGCATATAGTTCAATGACAGCAGTGAAGGTAGATAGCAAACGTTTCTCATTCATTTCCCCTGTTCACATAGGGATTTATACTGGTGACTTTATGATCACAAGCCCACTTCTCTAACATTCAGCTACCACTGTCCCCATAGGATACGCCATAATGTTTTATAGCTACTTGCAACAGCCTCATAAATGGCCTCATTAATTTCATTCACAATGGGGTGTGATTCATCTTGCCTAAATAAATGAATCATAAGTTTTGGTGTCTGGGGAAAGTAAAAAAAAACAAAAACAAATTATCATATTAGTTTGATATGAAGTTGGTAGGAATTTGATTGGTGGGGACTGAATTTGATCCCTGCAGATGGTTACAATTCCACTGTTTATTGTATGGCACTCCAGATAAGAATGTTCACTAAACTGCAAATACAATTGTAGTTGTTATTAATGGTACTTTCTGGATAAGGCCCTAGGAAATAAGAGGCTCAATTATGTCTACAGTGGCTTTCATGCTGCATTCACATATGAGATCATATGAGAATAATCGCTGGAACGATATCAAAACAATATCATGATGATGAATTGTTATTTTCTTTATTATATTTTAAATGAGTGTCATTCCATACACTTCCTTACATACTGTTGTTCTCAATATCAATAGCAAGTTTATTTGATTCGCCATTTGAAAAGCTGCGGAGACCCTTATTTTCTAGTACTTTTTGCAACTTGAAAGCTGAGATGAACAGTATTTTCAAGTAGGAAGCTTACATCTACTGTATTTCCCATATGACATGAATACAGTGTAAGGTGTGTGGAAGCAGGAGCAAGAGTGTGTATTGTGTTTAATGAGGTTGTTTCTGGACAGGGCCCAGTGGAACAAGTGGCAGGGTCCCATATTAGTGCAGCTGGGGAGTCTGATTTATTCCTTGTTCTGGCCAAGAGAAACTCTCTAGATAAGAACACACAGTATTTTTCACTGTAGATGCAAGTAGTCATTTGGTTGTTTTTTATATGACAAATAGGTTTTCAAGCTGTTTTGCAAAAGCCATTGTATATTTCACTATTTGTTTCCAAATAGAGTAAGTCAACCAACCAATGAGTGGTAACACTTTACAATAAGGGTACACTGTTAATATGCATTAACTAACCCTTAATTAACAGTTAATTTCTGTTTAATTTACTAATGGTGTTCATGTTAACTAAGGTATTAATTTATACATTATTTAATAGTTTATAAAGATGACTATTAAATAATGTATAAATTAATACCTTAGTTAACATGAACACCATTAGTAAATGATTACCAGACACATTAGTTAAATGTTAATTAGTTAACTGTTAGTTAACCCTTATTGTAAAGTTTTACCACTGAACTTTATTGAAAGACTCAAATCCAACTGCGGGAACGAAAGCTTACCTCACTATGGACTACTGCTGAGGTTATTAGCCATTTTAAGACGTTTTACGCGTGTGACCGCAATACTTTGGAAGACGTTATTATCCCTACTGAGCCACAGTCCTGTAAACTAACGCGGATTGAGCATTTTCAGGATCCAATCCTTCGATGCCGAGGCGTCCCCCGCCTCACGGGTTCCGTACCGTGAGCCTCCCCGCCTCGGGCCGGCTCGGGCAGCTCCACGTTGCTCCAGTGGACCCTGGAGGCCACCAGGTTGGCCCTCTTCTCCGCGGCGCCCTCAGAGGCCATGGCAAGAAGCTGGGGGGGGGGGGGGGGGCGATGGGACATAACACAGACGTTCAAGCACATCCACAACACCCAGGACACTGAACAACAAAAAAAATGCATATACACCCATGCATGCACATGACACATCCTAATTCCTGCAGTGAAACACCTACCTGTATTATGATCCCGCTGACCCAGATGACTCCTGCTTATACATTGTCCCACTTGGCACGCAACCAAACAGCGGCTTAGCTCATCCCTGCAGTGAGAAAGCCTCCCTGAAGATGCCTACAAGACTTGAAATTCCTCCAGAGCGCGAGAGACAGACGGGCGGAGCGCAAAAAAGCAAACAGGACTTATCATTCAGCTCTCTTCCCACTCGGTAAACATGTCAGCGCGGGAGTCGGGGCGGGAGATGCAAATGACTCGGGGCCCTGACTTCTCAGCCCTACAAGGAAATATGACTTCCTGGCTGACTTGTTAAAAGGCTTTCATAGCTTCCTGCTCCACTTTTTTTTTTTTATCAGTGTAAAGCAGCTCTGTCTCTCTCCCTCACTGTGGCAAGACACTTTTCAGGAACTGTCTTGATGTTCCCGTCTCAGTAGTTATATGACATATGGGCAGAATAGAGGTCACGCATTTCTAAACAAGGGAGGGAGAGTGCTAGAAAGAGACAAAGACAAAGGATTGTGCGAAATAGTTGCATAGCACTTTTCCCATGCCACTTAGCAGGTTTTGCAGCTTTAATTTTAAAATGCTGTACTTTAAAAATAGAGGGGGCAAATAAGGTGAAAGATTAGTATTACAGGAGTTAATGTTGTACACTCTGTGCAGGGAATGTGAGCATGTAAAGTATGTGGTTTTGTGTGTGCGTGTGTGTGTGTGTTTTATGGTTCTACGTAGATCCTTGCCCCCCCCCCCCCCCCCCCCAACAAGAACCCTTTTGGAACCCTTATTGTAGGGCCTACAGTACAAACTAACTAAAACATTTTTTTTTTTCCAAAACTCAACTGACATAAGTTTTTCATATGCGAGAGAGAGTGAATAATTATGTTGTCCTGTGATCTCTCCTCACCAGAAAGCAACCTAGACCAAAATGTACCATATACGTGATGACATAATGCTAAGACTGAAATACAAATTGTACTTTTTTTTTAGGTATTTAACAGGGTATTAAGTAATTTGTAATGGAGAGAAAAGGCACATTTTCTTTTTTTTATTTCTTTTTTTTAAACAACATCAGAATTACTATTTAATCTGTCACAAAACACTGAACAGCTGTCATTCTTTTTTTTTTATTGCAAGACAGAAGACAGAACATTGACAGGACAACACAGGAAAAACAAAACAATAAATACAGGACAGGACAATTAATAAAAGTCTAGCCAGAAAACAAGAGAGCAAAGTGACATTAGTTGTCGGGTATTGTGTTGATCTGGTGTGTGTGCGTGTGTGTGTGTGTGCGTGTGTGTGCGTGTGTGTGTGTGCGTGTGTGTGTGTGTGCGTGTGTGTGCGTGTGTGTGTGTGTGTGTGCGCCTGCCTGTGTCCCACATTGTCAGACTAGGAAGAGGTCTATAAGGTGGATGGGAGATAGAGTAATAATAAGTAATAATAAAAAAAAATAAAATAAAAAAAAACTCTAATACTAATACTACCTTTGACACCACATTTTCACAATAGAGAGGAGTAAGCTAAGCTAAGCTAAGCTAAGCTAATTAGAGCAGGGATCCAGCAGAAACGTCTAGTGAAGAGGTAATATATCACCATGCTAAATAGTGGAATAATAATATTGCTTTGTTGCCTTTGTAGAAACTCCAATGGGTGGGGTCATGACTCAGCAATTGCTGAGTCATGACCCTGGCTATTCATCACCAACCCTATCAACACTCACAGATATATTATGGTCAGTTTGGGAGATGGCATAGTTTAAACCTTACTTATTGGCCCTTAAAATAAAGAGGAACAGAGAAAAAGGAAAAGTATGCTATCCAAGTTGGGATAAGCCGACTGACTAGAAGCATTACTTTCTGTCTGCAGGGTGGTTCAGCTCTCCTGCTGTATCTGCTATCTCTGCAGTCACATTACTTTGCATTACTGTTACAGACAGCAGGCCTCCAGCTGTCCAGGTCCAGGAAGAGGTGAGCTGATAGGCTGCCATTAAAATGCAAATCCTTCCTTTTCCAAGGATAGGCTTTTTGAGATCAGGTTATACGTGTCTTTAGAAAAGAGAAAGAGTAAATACATGGGCAGAGCAAAGCAGAAATTGTGTAGTCATTGTGTAATAGCCTACAATGAATTTATGGAATTATACCTTTTTTGTCTACCCTCCAGACTGTGTCCTGGGTGTCTACAGAGTGAGATTGGTGTTTGGCAGCAAAACAAATTTATTTAACCTTTATTTAACCAGGCAGGTCAATTAAGAACAAATTCTTATTTACAATGACGGCCTAGCGAGAGGACAAAAGGACCTAAGACAGATATATTAAGTGAGTCAGTGACTTTAGTTTTTATCTGTTAAATGTTCTCACGTTTGACCAAGAGAAAAGAAACAGCAACATCAACTCAACATCTTACAGTAGGAATTGGTGACGCCTCAACTAGATGCAGTATCGCTTTTGTACCACTAGATGTCTCTCAAAGACAAATCTGGAAGGGCAGGCCAGCCACAAAGAAGGACTTGGGAATGACAATCACTTCCCTCCACAAACACAATACAGTCATTAGTCTGGTGGCATCGTTGCAGATTGACAATTTACAACATAACCCAGTGTAGCTGAAATAGTGACACCTGGTACAGCCCTAACCCTAACCCTAACCCTAACCTGGTACTTAAATACAATGCAAGGGGGCAGCATAGGACATATAATCCATACTGTAGTAGACCAGTGATTCTCAACCTTTTTCATATCAAGGACCCTAATGTAGTCCACATTAGGGCCACGGACCCCCATTTGATGAGATGTTGTCGCTCGAACCCAAATCTGAGAATATTTTTATTGTTAGATATGATTTTGTCCAGAATTCCATGACTGTCTGTATTGTAGGTAGAGAGATAACAGAGGAACTATGATCAGAACAGTCATTCTTCTACATTCTCTAATTATGCTAACGTCTTGTAAATGAAATAATGCTGAAGTTTAACAACTCATCAATTTGCTGGGGACCCCCTGGAACCCCCTCAAGGACCCCTGGTGGTCCCCGGACCCAATGTTGAGAACCATTGTAGTAGACTATACTGTCTCTAACAGTCTACATATATACATTAATATTCAGTGTCTATGTACATTCAAGCACATACAGTATGGTTGCAGATGTGTGGTGTTCAGTACTGCATTGGCCCAGTGTACTATGGTTAGGTGGGACTGAATGAGATGCCATTATGATGTATATTTTGAGCATTATAAGATAAGATAAGATAAGATAAGATAAGATAAGATAAGATAAGATAAGGTAAGATAACACTTACAGTAATCCCCTTGGTGGAAATTCAGGTTATTATATATTATATACATTATAGAGAAGACATAATTCCTGCAATGTGGTGTTATATTCCTTCACTTTACTCATCTGTTATAAATGCTTCCATCTCTTGTATTTCTGTCTCACTGCCTTCTTCTCTCTCCCCCTCATCTCTCTGCATTTCAGTCTGCCTGTGCTAAATAT